>NC_138292.1:98817500-98830000 GCF_965601325.2 Salmo salar | reverse complement strand
CCCCTTATTACCCCTTTACCCTGCTGACACACTACCCCTTATTACCCCTTTACCCTGTTAACACACTACCCCTTATTACCCCTTTACCCTGCTGACACACTACCCCTTATTACCCCTTTACCCTGTTAACACACTACCCCTTATTACCCCTTTACCCTGCTGACACACTACCCCTTATTACCCCTTTACCCTGCTGATACACTACCCCTTATTACCCCTTTACCCTGCTGACACACTACCCCTTATTACCCCTTTACCCTGCTGACACACTACCCATTTTTACCCCTTTACCCTGCTGACACACTACCCCTTATTACCCCTTTAACCTGCTGACACACTACCCCTTATTACCAATTTACCCTGCTGACACCCTACCCCTTATTACCACTTTACCCTGCTGACACACTACCCCTTATTACCCCTGTTTAGCCCTTTACCCTGTTAACACACTACCCCTTATTACCCCTTTACCCTGCTGACACACTACCCCTTATTACCCCTTTACCCTGCTGACACACTACCCCTTATTACCCCTTTACCCTGTTAACACACTACCCCTTATTACCCCTTTACCCTGCTGACACACTACCCCTTATTACCCCTTTACCCTGCTGACACACTACCCCTTATTACCCCTTTACCCTGTTAACACACTACCCCTTATTACCCCTTTACCCTGCTGACACCCTACCCCTTATTACCACTTTACCCTGCTGACACACTACCCCTTATTACCCCTGTTTAGCCCTTTACCCTGTTAACACACTACCCCTTATTACCCCTTTACCCTGCTGACACACTACCCCTTTTTACCCCTTTACCCTGCTGACACACTACCCCTTATTCCCACTTTACCCTGCTGACACACTACCCCTTATTACCAATTTACCCTGCTAACACACTACCCCTTATTACCCCTTATTACCCCTTTACCCTGCTGACACCCTACCCCTTATTACCCCTTTACCCTGCTGACACACTACCCCTTATTACCCATTTACCCTGCTGATACACTACCCCTTATTACCCCTTTACCCTGCTGACACACTACCCCTTATTACCCCTTTACCCTGCTGACACATTACCCCTTATTACCCCTTTACCCTGCTGACACACTACCCATTATTACCAATTTACCCTGCTGACACATCACCCCTTATTACCCCTTTACCCTGCTGATACACTACCCCTTATTACCCCTTTACCCTGCTGACACACTACCCCTTATTACCCCTTTACCCTGCTGACACACTACCCCTTATTACCCCTTTACCCTGCTGACACACTACCCCTTATTACCCCTTTACCCTGTTAACACACTACCCCTTATTACCCCTTTACCCTGCTGACACACTACCCCTTATTACCCCTTTACCCTGCTGACACACTACCCCTTATTACCCCTTTACCCTGTTAACACACTACCCCTTATTACCCCTTTACCCTGCTGACACCCTACCCCTTATTACCACTTTACCCTGCTGACACACTACCCCTTATTACCCCTGTTTAGCCCTTTACCCTGTTAACACACTACCCCTTATTACCCCTTTACCCTGCTGACACACTACCCCTTATTACCCCTTTACCCTGCTGACACACTACCCCTTATTCCCACTTTACCCTGCTGACACACTACCCCTTATTACCAATTTACCCTGCTAACACACTACCCCTTATTACCCCTTATTACCCCTTTACCCTGCTGACACCCTACCCCTTATTACCCCTTTACCCTGCTGACACACTACCCCTTATTACCCATTTACCCTGCTGATACACTACCCCTTATTACCCCTTTACCCTGCTGACACACTACCCCTTATTACCCCTTTACCCTGCTGACACATTACCCCTTATTACCCCTTTACCCTGCTGACACACTACCCATTATTACCAATTTACCCTGCTGACACATCACCCCTTATTACCCCTTAACCCTGCTGATACACTACCCCTTATTATCCCTTTACCCTACACACCACCTACACCCACCATGCAACCCCACCTTACCCCACCTACACACCACCTACAACCCCACCTTACCCCACCTACACACCACCATACAACCCCATCTACACACCACCATACAACCCCATCTACACACCACCATACAACCCCACCTACACACCACCATACAACCCCACCTACACACCACCATACAACCCCACCTACACACCACCTACAATCCCACCTTACCCCACCTACACACCATACAACCCCACCTACACACCACCATACAATCCCACCTTACCCCACCTACACCCCACCATACAACCCCACCTTACCCCACCTACACCCAACCATACAACCCCACCTACACACCACCATACTACTCCACCTACACACCACCATACAATCCCACCTTACCCCATCTACTCACCACCACACAACCCCACCTACACCCCACCACACAACCCCACCTACACACCACCATACAAACCCACCTTACCCCACCTACACACCATACAACACCACCTACACACCACCATACAACCCCACCTACACACCACCATTCAACCCCACCTTACCCCATCTACACACCACCCCACACAAAGTCCTAAATATCAGTACACTTCGTGATACATAGAAATAGGACAAGATAGATTGGCAGACAGAGACGGAGATTGGAGACACGTGAGCGAGCAGCACAAGCCGATGCGTACTCAATCTATAATACCTAGACCGAAACTATAACACACTAACAATACACCACAATTACACCACTATTACACCTAGAACTAGTGTCAATACCAAAACAACAATAACAATAACAACAACAGAATGGTCAACACTAACAACGCTGATACAAACCACTGTTCTGGTTATTAACAATACTACTGATAATAAATACCACGACTATTGATAAATACTACTGCTAATAAATACCACGACTATTGATAAATACTACTGATAATAAATACCACGACTATTGATAAATACTACTGATAATAAATACTACGACTATTGATAAATACTACTGATAATAAATACCACGACTATTGATAAATACTACTGCTAATAAATACCACGACTATTGATAAATACTACTGATAATAAATACCACGACTATTGATAAATACTACTGCTAATAAATACCACGACTATTGATAAATACTACTGATAATAAATACCACGACTATTGATAAATACTACTGCTAATAAATACCACGACTATTGATAAATACTACTGATAATAAATACTACGACTATTGATAAATACTACTGATAATAAATACTACGACTGTTGATAAATACTACTGATAATAAATACTATGACTGTTGATACAAACTACTGATAATAAATACTACGACTATTGATAAATACTACTGATAATAAATACTACGACTGTTGATAAATACTACTGATAATAAATACTACGACTATTGATAAATACTACTGATAATAAATACTACGACTATTGATAAATACTACTGATAATAAATACTACGACTATTGATAAATACAACTGATAATAAATACTACGACTGTTGATAAATACTACTGATAATAAATACTATGACTATTGATAAATACTACTGATAATAAATACTACGACTGTTGATAAATACTACTGCTAATAAATACTACGACTGTTGATAAATACTACTGCTAATAAATACTACGACTATTGATAAATACTACTGCTAATAAATACCACGACTATTGATAAATACTACTGCTAATAAATACTACGACTATTGATAAATACTACTGATGATAAATACTACGACTATTGATAAATACTACTGATAATAAATACTACGACTATTGATAAATACTACTGATAATAAATACCACGACTATTGATAAATACTACTGCTAATAAATACCACGACTATTGATAAATACTACTGATAATAAATACCACGACTATTGATAAATACTACTGCTAATAAATACCACGACTATTGATAAATACTACTGATAATAAATACCACGACTATTGATAAATACTACTGCTAATAAATACCACGACTATTGATAAATACTACTGATAATAAATACTACGACTATTGATAAATACTACTGATAATAAATACTACGACTGTTGATAAATACTACTGATAATAAATACTATGACTGTTGATACAAACTACTGATAATAAATACCACGACTATTGATAAATACTACTGATAATAAATACTACGACTGTTGATAAATACTACTGATAATAAATACTACGACTATTGATAAATACTACTGATAATAAATACTACGACTATTGATAAATACTACTGATAATAAATACTACGACTATTGATAAATACAACTGATAATAAATACTACGACTGTTGATAAATACTACTGATAATAAATACTATGACTATTGATAAATACTACTGATAATAAATACTACGACTGTTGATAAATACTACTGCTAATAAATACTACGACTGTTGATAAATACTACTGCTAATAAATACTACGACTATTGATAAATACTACTGCTAATAAATACCACGACTATTGATAAATACTACTGCTAATAAATACTACGACTATTGATAAATACTACTGATGATAAATACTACGACTGTTGATAAATACTACTGATAATAAATACTACGACTATTGATAAATACAACTGATAATAAATACTACGACTATTGATAAATACTACTGATAATAAATACTACGACTATTGCTAAATACTACTGATAGTAAATACTACGACTGTTGATAAATACTACTGATAATAAATACTACGACTGTTGATAAATACTACTGCTAATAAATACTACGACTATTGATAAATACTACTGATAATAAATACCACGACTATTGATAAATACTACTGCTAATAAATACTACGACTATTGATAAATACTACTGATCATAAATACTACGACTATTGATAAATACTACTGATGATAAATACTACGACTATTGATAAATACTACTGATAATAAATACTACGACTATTGATAAATACTACTGATAATAAATACTACGACTATTGATAAATACTACTGATAATAAATACTACGACTATTGCTAAATACTACTGATAGTAAATACTACGACTGTTGATAAATACTACTGATAATAAATACTACGACTATTGATAAATACTACTGCTACCCACAGTGATGGGACACACTACTACAGTAATACTACAGTAATACTATAGTAATACTACAGTAATACTACAGTAATATGATGTACTGATCATAGTATTGATTACATTGAGAGAAAAAAATGGTTTGTATTGATTTATATGATTTATTACAAGCTAAGAGTTTTAGCCCGGATACCTGGCAGGCTTGGCTGCTCCAGACTTGTAGAGAGAGGAGGAGAGGAGAGAGGAGGAAGAGGAGGAGGACGAGGAGGAGTGGAGAGGCCCAGGGGGAGAGTGGAGAGGTGAGGAGGAGGAGGAGAGAGGACGAGTGGAGGATAGCCAAAGGAGGAGAAGAGAGGTGTGGTTTGCGTGAGAGGAAGATGAGGAGGAGGAAGAGGCAGCGGGATCATGTGGGAGCGGTGGTCGTTCACCGTGGTAACGAGGCAGGGGGAGGGACAGGGGACGTGCCTACGTAGAAGGAGGGTGTGGCTCTGCTGGGAGAGGGAGGGGCCTAAATACAAAACCAGGAAGAGGGAGGGGAAACAACAACAAACCCAAAACACAGACAACCAGTCAAATAAAACTCAATATAAATATAAATTTCAAAATATATAAAACAATAATAATAATAATAGGTTAACTCAAATATTTATATTAGATATAAATATAACACAATATTCAATATTCATAATTAAAAATATAAAACAATATCATTCAAAGTTAAAATATAATAGAAATGTTGATAAAAAAAAACAAAATGTAATATAAAAACATAACAAAACGAATGTAAAAATATGTAAATTAAATATCTCAAACGGGGGGTGAGATGGGGTGAAGGACGGTCTACGAGGTCATGACAGATACAGAGATGAAGGTAGGCAGCAGGGGATGGTCTACGAGGTCATGACAGATACAGAGATGAAAGTTGAGGCAGTAGGACGGTCTACGAGGTCATGACAGATACAGAGATGAAGGTAGAGGAAGCAGCAGGAGGAGGGTCTACGAGGTCATGACAGATACAGAGATGAAGGTAGAGGCAGCAGTAGGAGGGAAGGAAGACAGAGAGATGGAGGGATGACAAGTCAGGAGACAGCTGAGTGACATAGAGGAGTCTAACCCTCACACACACACACACACACACACACACACACACACACACACACACACACACACACACACACACACCACACACACACGCGCGCGCGCTGTGTGCTGGTCACCTGGCCTCTTGCTGATCACCTCCACCATGCTGGAGGGGAAGTAGCCGACGCGGTCATTTCCTGTCCGGTTGTCATGGATGCAACCCTTCCACCGGCCGTCAGAATGCTGCTCCAGAACCTAACACACACACACACCATGTTGACACTGGTTAGGGTGTGTGTGTGTGTGTGTGTGTGTGTGTGTGTGTGTGTGTGTGTGTGTGTGTGTGTGTGTGTGTGTGGTGTGTGTGTGTGATACCGTGATGACGTCTCCAGTCTTGATGTTGAGGCTGGTCAGGTCGTAGTTGTTGCAGTAATCTGCCAGTGCTCTGACCTGCATCGCCGCTGACGCATCTACACACACACACACACACACACACACACACCACACACACACACACACACAAACACAAACACACACATTATACACACACACACACACACACACACACACACACCACACACACACACTGTTAATGTCTATATATATGGTTAGTTACAGTTCAGGGGTTAGGGGCTAGGGGTTAGAGGTTAGAGGTTAGGGGTTAGGGGTTAGGGTTTAGGGGTTAGAGGTTAGGGGTTAGGGGTTAGAGGTTAGGGGTTAGGGGTTAGAGGTTAGGGGTTAGAGGTTAGGGGTTAGGGGATAGAGGTTAGAGGTTAGGGGTTAGGGGTTAGGGGTTAGGGATTAGAGGTTAGGGGATAGAGGTTAGAGGTTAGAGGTTAGGGGTTAGGGGTTAGGGGTTAGAGGTTAGGGGTTAGAGGTTAGGGGTTAGGGGATAGAGGTTAGGGGTTAGAGGTTAGGGGTCACCTCTCAGCAGCTGTTTGATCTCTCGGCTGGCCTGCGTGGCGGTGAACTGGTTAACGATGTCGAGAGCCGTCTGACACAGAGTGTTCCTCACCCCCGCGCCGATACCGCTCTGAAGGGATCAATAACCAATAATCAATCAATCAAAAACATTGGCAATACATCCAAGGCTCAAAAATTAACATTTTGTTTTTCATTGGTAGTGATGATGCTCCCAACTTTAGGAGCACCACATAAAATATAGGAGCACCACATAAAATCTAGGAGCACCACATAAAATCTAGGAGCACCACATAAAATATAGGAGCACCACATAAAATATAGGAGCACCACATAAAATCTAGGAGCACCAAATAAAATATAGGAGCACCACATAAAATCTAGGAGGACCACATAAAATCTAGGAGCACCACATAAAATCTAGGAGCACCACATACAATCTAGGAGCACCACATACAATCTAGGAGCACCACATACAATCTAGGAGCACCACATAAAATCTAGGAGCACCACATACAATCTAGGAGCACCACATACAATCTAGGAGCACCACATACAATCTAGGAGCACCACATAAAATCTAGGAGCACCACATAAAATCTAGGAGCACCACATGAACTGGAGATTATAGACCCATAATGAACCTAGATGAAATCAGACCTATATCCATCCTACCCTGTCTTTCTAAAGTCTTCGAAAGCCAAGTTAATGACAAACAGATTACCGACCAATTTCCAATCCCACCGTACCTTCTCCGCTATGCAATCTGGTTTCAGAACAATCTGGTTTCAGAGCTGGTGCACCTCAGCCACGCTCAAGGTACTAAACGATATCATAACCGCTTAACGATAAGAGACATTACCGCGCAGACGTCTTCGTCGACCTGGCCAAGGCTTTCGACTCTGTCAATCACCGTATTCTTATCGGCAGACTCAACAGCCTTGGTTTCTCAAATGATTGCTTCGCCTGGTTCACCAACTACTTCTCAGACAGAGTTCAGTGTGTTAAATCGGAGGGCCTGTTGTCTGGACCTCTGGCAGTCTCTATGGGTGTGCCACAGGGTTCAATTCTCAGGCCGACTCTTTTCTCTGTATATATCAACGATGTCGCTCTTGCTGCGGGTGATTCCTTGATCCACCTCTACGCAGACGACACCATTCTGTATACATCTGGCCCTTCTTTGGACACTGTGTTTACTCACCTCCCAGACGAGCTTCAATGCCATACAACTCTCGTTCCGTGGCCGCCAACTGCTCGTAAACGCAGGTAAAACTAAATGCATGCTCTTCAATCGATCGCTGGCCGCACCTGCCCGCCCGACTAGCATCACTACTCTGGACGGTTCTGACTTAGAATATGTGGACAACTACAAATACCTGGGTGTCTCGTTAGACTGTAAACTCTCCTTCCAGACTCACATTAAGCATCTCCAATCCAAAATTAAATCTAGAATCGGCTTCCTATTTCGCAACAAAGCATCCTTCACTCATGCTGCCTAACATACCCTCGTAAAACTGACCATCCTACCGATCCTCGTCTTCGGCGATGTCGTCTATAAAATAGCCTCCAACACTCTACTCAGCAAATTGGATACAGTCTATCACAGTGCCATCCGTTTTGTCACCAAAGCCCCATATACTACCCACCACTGCGACCTGTACGCTCTCGTTGGTTGGCCCTCGCTTCATACACGTCGCCAAACCCACTGGCTACAGGTTATCTACAAGTCTCTGCTAGGTAAAGCCCCGCCTTATCTCAGCTCACTGGTCACCATAACAACACCCACCCTTAGAGGGTTAAAAGTCAGGGCTAGAGGTCAGGGCTAGAGGGCTAGAGGTCAGGGCTAGAGGTCAGGACTAGAGATCAGGGCTAGAGATCAGGGCTAGAGGTCAGGGCTAGAGGGCTAGAGATCAGGGCTAGAAGTCAGGGCTAGAGGTCAGGACTAGAGGTCAGGGCTAGAGGTCAGGGTCAGAGGTCAGGGCTAGGGGTCAGGGCTAGAGGGCTAAAGGTCAGGGCTAGAGGTCAGGGATAGAGGGCTAGAGGTCAGCGCTATGGGCTAGAGGTCTGGGTCAAAGGTCAGGGCTAGAGATCAGGGTCAAATATCAGGGCTAGAGGTCAGGGCTAGAGGGCTAGAGGTCAGGGCTAGAGGTCAAGGCTAGAGGTCAGGGCTAGAGGTTACAGTAGTTATAGTTGTACTAGTTATAGTTGTACTAGTTATAGTAGTTATAGTTGTGTAGTTATAGTAGTTATAGTTGTACTAGTTATAGTAGTTATAGTTGTACTAGTTATCCTGTTAGGGCTAGGGGGCAGTATTGACACGGCTGGATAAAAAACATACCCGATTTAATCTGGTTACCACTCCTACCCAGTAACTAGAATATGCATATACTTATTACATATGGATAGAAAACACCCTAAATTTTCTAAAACTGTTTGAATGGTGTCTGTGAGTATAACAGAACTCAAATGGCAGGTCAAAACCTGAGAGATTCCTTTACAGGAAGTGGCCTGTCTGACCATTTCTTGAACTTCTTTTCCATCTCTATCATTTACTAAGGATCTCTGCTCTAACGTGACACTTCCCACGTCGTCCATAGGCGCTCAGAGCCCGGGAAAAAACAGAATGTCGTCATTCCAGCCCCAGGCTGAAACACATTATCGCCTTTCTCAAGTGGCCGATCAAGGGACACTGGGCTTAGGCGCGTGACCCGACCGCCCCCGCCTTTGGGATTTTTTCCTCTGTTTGCCGAAAAGGAGATTCCCTGTCGGAATATTATCGCTTTTCTACGAGAAAAATGTCGTAAAAATTGATTTTAAACAGCGGTTGACATGCTTCGAAGTACGGTAATGGAATATTTAGAATTTTATTGTCACGAATTGCGCCATGCGCGCGACACTTCTTTACTCTTTCGGATAGTGTCTGGAACGCACGAACAAAACGCCGCTATTCGGATATAACGATGGATTATTTTGGACCAAACCAACATTTGTTATTGAAGTAGCAGTCCTGGGTGTGCATTCTGACGAAGACAACAAAAGGTAATCAAACTTTTATAATAGTAAATATGATTATGGTGAGTGCTAAACTTGCCGGGTGTCTAAATAGCGAGCCCGTGATGCCTGGGCTATGTACTTAGCCTCTCTAGGCTAGGCGGGACGAATTCGTCCCACCTACGTAACAGCCACTGCTATCCTGTGGCGCGATTTTCAAAACCTTAAAAATCCTATTACTTCAATTTCTCAAACATATGACTATTTTACAACCATTTAAAGACAAGACTCTCGTTAATCTAACCACACTGTCCGATTTCAAAAAGGCTTTACAACGAAAGCAAAACATTAGATTATGTCAGCAGAGTACCAAGCCAGAAATAATCAGACACCCATTTTTCAAGCCAGCATATAATGTCACCAAAACCCAGAAGACAGCTAAATGCAGCACTCACCTTTGATGATCTTCATCAGATGACAACCCTAGGACATTATGTTATACAATACATGCATGTTTTGTTCAATCAAGTTCATATTTATATCAAAAACCAGCTTTTTACATTAGCATGTGACGTTCAGAACTAGCATACCCCCCGCAAACTTCCGGGGAATTCGCTAACATTTTACTAAATTACTCACGATAAACGTTCACAAAAAGCATAACAATTATTTTAAGAATTATAGATACAGACCTCCTCTATGCACTCGATATGTCCGATTTTAAAATAGCTTTTTGGTGAAAGCACATTTTGCAATATTCTAAGTACATAGCCCAGGCATCACGGGCTCGCTATTTAGACACCCGGCAAGTTTAGCACTCACCATAATCATATTTACTATTATAAAAGTTTCATTACCTTTTGTTGTCTTCGTCAGAATACACACCCAGGACTGCTACTTCAATAACAAATGTTGGTTTGGTCCAAAATAATCCATCGTTATATCCGAATAGCGGCGTTTTGTTCGTGCGTTCCAGACACTATCCGAAATAGTAAAGAAGTGTCACGCGCATGGCGCAATTCGTGACAATAAAATTCTAAGTATTCCATTACCGTACTTCGAAGCATGTCAACCGCTGTTTAAAATCAATTTTTACGACATTTTTCTCGTAGAAAAGCGATAATATTCCGACAGGGAATCTCCTTTTCGGCAAACAGAGGAAAAAATCCCAAAGGCGGGGGCGGTCGGGGTCACGCGCATAAGCTAGTGTCTCTTGATCGGCCACTTGAGAAAGGCGATAATGTGTTTCAGCCTGGGGCTGGAATGACGACATTCTGTTTTTTCCCGGGCTCTGAGCGCCTATGGACGACGTGGGAAGTGTCACGTTAGAGCAGAGATCCTTAGTAAATGATAGAGATGGAAAAGAAGTTCAACAAATGGTCAGACAGGCCACTTCCTGTAAAGGAATCTCTCAGGTTTTGACCTGCCATTTGAGTTCTGTTATACTCACAGACACCATTCAAACAGTTTTAGAAAATTTAGGATGTTTTCTATCCATATGTAATAAGTATATGCATATTCTAGTTACTGGGTAGGAGTGGTAACCAGATTAAATCGGGTATGTTTTTTATCCAGCCGTGTCAATGCTGCCCCCTAGCCCTAACAGGTTAAAATATTGCAAAATGTGCTTTCACCAAAAAGCTATTTTAAAATCGGACATATCGAGTGCATAGAGGAGGTCTGTATCTATAATTCTTAAAATAATTGTTATGCTTTTTGTGAACGTTTATCGTGAGTAATTTAGTAAAATGTTAGCGAATTCCCCGGAAGTTTGCGGGGGGTATGCTAGTTCTGAACGTCACATGCTAATGTAAAAAGCTGGTTTTTGATATAAATATGAACTTGATTGAACAAAACATGCATGTATTGTATAACATAATGTCCTAGGGTTGTCATCTGATGAAGATCATCAAAGGTGAGTGCTGCATTTAGCTGTCTTCTGGGTTTTGGTGACATTATATGCTGGCTTGAAAAATGGGTGTCTGATTATTTCTGGCTTGGTACTCTGCTGACATAATCTAATGTTTTGCTTTCGTTGTAAAGCCTTTTTGAAATCGGACAGTGTGGTTAGATTAACGAGAGTCTTGTCTTTAAATAGCTGTAAAATAGTCATATGTTTGAGAAATTGAAGTAATAGGATTTTTAACGTTTTGAAAATCGCGCCACAGGCTGCCAGTGGCTGTTACGTAGGTGGGACGCAAGCGTAGTTATAGTAGTTATAGTTGTACTAGTTATAGTTGTACTAGTTATAGTAGTTATAGCTGTACTAGTTATAGTAGTTATAGTTGTACTAGTTATAGTAGTTATAGTTGTACTAGTTATAGTAGTTATAGTTGTACTAGTTATAGTTTGTTATAGTTGTACTAGTTATAGTAGTTATAGTTGTACTAGTTATAGTTGTACTAGTTATAGTTGTACTAGTTATAGTAGTTATAGTTGTA
>NC_138292.1:98810000-98812500 GCF_965601325.2 Salmo salar | reverse complement strand
GTGCTGCTATGGTGACCAGTGAGCTGAGATAAGCTGAGGCTTTACCTAGCAGAGACTCATAGATGACCTGTAGCCAGTGGGTTCGGCGACGAGTATGAAGCCAGGGCCAACCAACGAGAGCATACAGGTCGCACTGGTGGGTAGTATATGGGGCTTCCGTGACAAAACGGATGGCACTGTGATAGACTGCTTCCAATTTGCTGAGTAGAGTGTTGGAGGCTATTTTATAGACGACATCGCCGAAGACGAGGATCGGTAGGATGGTCAGTTTTACGAGGGTATGTTTGGCAGCATGAGTGAAGGATGCTTTGTTGCGAAATAGGAAGCCGATTCTAGATTTAATTTTGGATTGGAGATGTTTAATGTGAGTCTGGAAGGAGAGTTTACAGTCTAACGAGACACCTAGGTATTTGTAGTTGTCCACATATTCTAAGTCAGAACCGTCCAGAGTAGTGATGCTGAACGGGCGGGCAGGTGCGGGCAGTGATCGATTGAAGAGCATGCATTTAGTTTTACTTGTATTTAGGAGCAGTTGGAGGCCACGGAAGGAGAGTTGTAATGGCATTGAAGCTCGTCTGGAGGTTAGTTAACACAGTGTCCAAAGAAGGGCCAGAAGTATACAGAATGGTGCCGTCTGCGTAGAGGTGGATCAGAGAATCACCAGCAGCAGGAGCGACATCATTCATGTATACAGAGAAGAGAGTCGGCCCGAGAATTGAACCATGTGGCACACCCATAGAGACTGCCAGAGGTCCGGACAACAGGCCCTCCGATTTGACACACTGAACTCTATCAGAGAAGTAGTTGGTAAACCAGGCGAAGCAATCATTTGAGAAACCAAGGCTATTGAGTCTGCCGATGAGGATGTGGTGATTGACAGAGTCGAAAGCCTTGGCCAGGTCGATGAATACGGCTGCACAGTAATGTCTCTTATCGATGGCGGTTATGAAATCGTTTAGGACCTTGAGCGTGGCTGAGGTGCATCCATGACCAGCTCGGAAACCAGATTGCATAGCGGAGAAGGTACGGTGGGATTCGAAATCGTCGGTAATCTGTTTGTTAACTTGGCTTTCGAAGACCTTAGAAAGACAGGGTAGGATAGATATAGGTCTATAACAGTTTGGGTCTAGAGTGTCACCCCCTTTGAAGAGGGGGATGACCACGGCAGCTTTCCAATCTTTGGGAATCTCAGACGATACGAAAGAGAGGTTGAACAGGCTAGTAATAGGGGATGCAACAATTTCGGCAGATAATTTTAGAAAGAGAGGGTCCAGATTGTCTAGCCCAGCTGATTTGTAGGGATCCAGGTTTTGCAGCTCTTTCAGAACATCAGCTATCTGGATTTGGGTGAAGGAGAAATGGTGGGGGCTTTGGCGGTTTGCTGTGGAGGGTGCCGGGCAGTTGACCGGGGTAGGGGTAGCCAGGTGGAAAGCATGGCCAGCCGTAGAGAAATGCTTATTGAAATTCTCAATTATAGTGGATTTATGGGCGGTAACAGTGTTTCCTATCCTCAGTGCAGTGGGCAGCTGGGAGGAGGTGCTCTTATTCTCCATGGACTTTACAGTGTGCCAGAACTTTTTGGAGTTTGTACTACAGGATGCAAATTTCTGTTTGAAAAAGCTAGCCTTAGATTTCCTAACTGCCTGTGTATATTTGTTCCTAACTTCCCTGAAAAGTTGCATATCACAGGGGCTATTCGATGCTAATGCAGAACGCCACAGGATGTTTTTGTGTTGGTCAAGGGCAGGCAGGTCTGGAGTGAACCAAGGGCTATATCTATTCCTGGTTCTACATTTTTGAATGGGGCATGCTTATTTAAGATGGTGAGGAAGGCACTTTTAAAGAATTACCAGGCATCCTCTACTCACGGGATGAGGTCAATGTTATTCCAGGATACCCGGGCCAGGTTGATTAGAAAGGCCTGCTCGCAGAAGTGTGTTAGGGAGCGTTTGACAGTGATGAGTGGAGGTCGTTTGGTCGCAGACCCATTACGGATGCAGGCAATGAGGCAGTGATCGCTGAGATCTTGATTGAAAACAGCAGAGGTGTATTTGGAGGGTGAGTTAGTTAGGATGATATCTATGAGGGTGCCCGTGTTTACGGATTTGGGGTTGTGCCTGGTAGGTTCATTGATAATTTGTGTGAGATTGAAGGCAACAAGCTTAGATTGTAGGATGGCCGGGGTGTTAAGCATGTCGCAGTTTAGGTCACCTAGTAGTACGAGCTCAGGAGATAGATGGGGGGCAATCAATGCACATATGGTGTCCAGGGCACAGCTGGGGGCAGAGGGAGGTCTATAGCAAGCGGCAACAGTGAGAGACTTGTTTCTGGAAAGGTGAATTTTTAGAAGTAGAAGCTCGAATTGTTTGGGTACAGACCTGGATAGTAAGACAGAACTCTGCAGGCTATCTCTGCAGTCGATTGCAACAACGCCCCCTTTGGCAGTTCTATCTTGGTGGAAAATGTTGTAGTTAGGGATGGAGATTTCAGGGTTTTTGGT
>NC_138292.1:98802500-98805000 GCF_965601325.2 Salmo salar | reverse complement strand
ATGTGTATAGACTGTGTGTATAGACTGTGTGTATAGACTGTGTGTATAGACTGTGTATATATAATGTGTATAGACTGTGTGTATAGACTGTGTATATATAATGTGTATAGACTGTGTGTATAGACTGTGTATATATAATGTGTATAGACTGTGTGTATAGACTGTGTGTATAGACTGTGTGTATAGACTGTGTATATAGACTGTGTATATAGACTGTGTGTATAGACTGTGTATATAGACTGTGATGTCACTCACCCGTCTGCGTCCTGGAAGTTAACATTGACCCTCTTCGCTGTTCCCAGCAACTCTGAAACACACACAGACAGAGACGTCAGGTACCCTGGCTCACCTGTCCACCCAGGTACACTATCTGTCCACCCAGGTACACCAGCTGTCCACCGAGGTACACCACCTGTCCATCCATAAACACTACCTGTCCACCCAGGTACACCAGCTGTCCACCGAGGTACACCACCTGTCCATCCAGGAACACCACCTGTCCACCCTTAAACACCACCTGTCCATCCAGGAACACTACCTGTCCACCCTTAAACACCACATGTCCATCCAGGATCACTACCTGTCCACCCAGGAACATCACCTGTCCACCCAGGTACATCACCTGTCCACCCTTAAACACTACCTGTCCACCCAGGTACACCACCTGTCCACCCAGGAACATCACCTGTCCATCCAGGAACACTACCTGTCCACCCAGGTACACCACCTGTCCACCCAGGTACACCACCTGTCCACCCAGGAACATCACCTGTCCACCCAGGTACACCACCTGTCCACCCAGGAACATCACCTGTCCACCCTTAAACACTACCTGTCCACCCAGGAACTCCACCTGTCCACCCAGGTACACTACCTGTCCACCCAGGAACCTCACCTGTCCACCCAGGAACTCTCCCTGTCCACCCAGGTACACTACCTGTCCATCCAGTTACACGACCTGTATCACTGTATCACCTATCTACATACACACTGTATTACTGTATCACTGTATCACCTATCTACATACATACTGTATTACTGTATCACCTATCTACATACATACTGTATTACTGTATTACTGTATCACCTATCTACATACACACTGTATCACTGTATCACCTATCTACATACATACTGTATTACTGTATCACCTATCTACATACACACTGTATCACTGTATCACCTATCTACATACATACTGTATTACTGTATCACCTATCTACATACATACTGTATTACTGTATTTACTGTATCACCTATCTACATACATACTGTATTACTGTATTACTGTATCACCTATCTACATACATACTGTATTACTGTATTACTATATCACCTATCTACATACATACTGTATTACTGTATCACCTATCTACATACACACTGTATCACTGTATCACCTATCTACATACATACTGTATTACTGTATTACTGTATCACCTATCTACATACATACTGTATTACTGTATCACCTATCTACATACATACTGTATCACTGTATCACCTATCTACATACATACTGTATCACTGTATCACTGTATTACTGTATCACTATCTACATACACACTGTATTACTGTATTACCTATCTACAGACATACTGTATCACTGTATCACCTATCTACATACACACTGTATCACTGTATCACCTATCTACATACATACTGTATTACTGTATTACTGTATCACCTATCTACATACATACCTGTATTACTGTATTACTGTATCACCTATCTACATACATACTGTATCACTGTATCACCTATCTACATACATACTGTATCACTGTATCACTGTATTACTGTATCACTATCTACATACACACTGTATTACTGTATCTACCTATCTACATACATACTATGTATCATACTACATACTATGCTGTATCACCTATCTACATACATACTGTATCACTGTATCACTGTATTACTGTATCACTATCTACATACACACTGTATTACTGTATTACCTATCTACATACATACTGTATCACTGTATCACCTATCTACATACATACTGTATCACCTATCTACATACATACTGTATCACTGTATTACTGTATCACCTATCTACATACATACTGTATCACTTTATTTTTTAGGCACATTCAGTCAGGAACCCAGAGGGGGAGACACACACACACACACAGACACCCAGAATGACAGCTCTGCTCTGCTCTCTCTCTCTCTCTCTCTCACACACACACACACACACACACACACACACACACACACACACACACACACACACACACACACACACACACACACACACACACACACACACAGTCTGAGGAAAGGCGCGGCCTGTTTTTCTCTGAAAGCGTATAATTCTCATCCACATAATGTGCAGCTCTGTAATCTGTGGCACTGATAAGGACGTCCCACTGCACTCATGTGTTAGCTTCTGTTCAATGTGAAGCATCACAATAAGTGTGTGTGTGTGTGTGTGTGTGTGTGTGTGTCACCAGGTTTATCTCTGAATTATTAAACACCCCATACA
>NC_138292.1:98727500-98800000 GCF_965601325.2 Salmo salar | reverse complement strand
ACCCTCCCCCTGACCCGGACGACGCTGGGCCAATTGTGCGCCGCCCCCCATAGGTCTCCCGGTCGCGGCCGGCTGCGACAAACCCAGGATCTCTAGGTAAATAATAATTTATTCTTAACTGACTTGCCTAGTTAAATATTTTATTACAAAAAATAAAAGATAAAAACAGCATATGGTCAGTGTATATATAGAGAGAGACGAAGAGGAAGAGAAAGAGAGACGAAGAGGAAGAGAGAGAGAGATGAAGAGGAAGAGAGAGAAGCTCAGAAGTTTTAATTGAAATCTAATTTTCACCTTGAATCCCTGCTGATACCACATCACACACACACAGAGCGAGCAGCCTGGTCTCATAGACTAGACGTAACATAATACATGTAAATCCGAGACTTTCATGGTTAGTATGATATATTACTCTTGGTACGGTTACAAAAGACAGAAGGTTACTTCAGTTGGGTGGTTGGTCGGGGTGGATGGTCGGGGTGGTTGGTCGGGGTGGTTGGTCTGGGTGGATGGTCGGGGTGGATGGCCGGGGTGGTTGGTCTGGGTGGATGGCCGGGGTGGTTGGTCTGGGTGGATGGTCTGGGTGGATGGTCGGGGTGGATGGTCGGGGTGGTTGGTCGGGGTGGTTGGTCTGGGTGGATGGCCGGGGTGGTTGGTCTGGGTGGATGGTCGGGTGGTTGGTCTGGGAGGATGGTCGGGGTGGATGGTCGGGGTGGTTGGTCTGGTTGGATGGCCGGGGTGGACGGTCGGGGTGGACGGTCGGGGTGGTTGGTCTGGGTGGATGGCCGGGGTGGATGGTCGGGGTGGACGGTCGGGGTGGTCGGTCGAGGTGGATTGTCGGGGTGGATGGGGTAACCTTAACCCCTAACTCTAACCCCTAGCCTAGCTAACGTTAGCGATAGTCACATCCACATATTAATACATACGAAATGTAACATATCTTAGTAATTAGTGTGTCCCGGATTTACTTTACAATGTTACGTATACCCCTGAGTCCAGGTTGCACAAACAGACACGACAGACACGCACAACACACACACATGCACACTGCCACACTGCTCGCTTACAGAGACATGTACAGCACACAAACAAAATTACACCTTTAAAAATACACAGAAACACACACACCCAGAATGACAGCTCTGCTCTGCTCTGCTCTGCTCAGCTCTGCTCTGCTCTGTCAGAAACACCCAGAACCACTGCTCTGCTCTGCTCTGTCAGAAACACCCAGAATGCTCTGCTCTGCTCTGTCAGAAACACCCAGAACGACAGCTCTGCTCTGCTCTGTTAGAAACACCCAGAATGACATCTCTGCTCTGCTCTGCTCTGTTAGAAACACCCAGAATGACAGCTCTGCTCTGCTCTGTCAGAAACACCCAGAATGACAGCTCTGCTCTGCTCTGTTAGAAACACCCAGAACCACAGCTCTGCTCTGCTCTGTTAGAAACACCCAGAACCACAGCTCTGCTCTGCTCTGTTAGAAACACCCAGAATGACAGCTCTGCTCTGCTCTGACAGAAACACCCAGAATGACAGCTCTGCTCTGCTCTGTCAGAAACACCCAGAATGACAGCTCTGCTCTGCTCTCTCTCACACACACACACACACACACACACACACACACACACACACACACACACACACACACACACACACACACACACACACACACACAACATGTCTCTCTCACACACACACACACACACACACACACCATGTCACACACACACACACACAGGCTGTAGTATATCTAGTCACACCAGTGATTTTATTATTATTATTATTATTGTTAGTATTAGGTCTATAACAGCAACAGGTCTATAACAGTATTAGGTCTATAACAGCAACAGGTCTATAACAGTATTAGGTCTATATTAGGTCTATAACAGTATTAGGTCTATAACAGTATTAGGTCTATAACAGCAACAGGTCTATAACAGCATTAGGTCTATAACAGTATTAGGTCTATAACAGTATTAGGTCTATATTAGGTCTATAACAGTATTAGGTGTATATTAGGTCTATAACAGTATTAGGTCTATATTAGGTCTATAACAGCATTAGATCTATAACAGTATTAGGTGTATATTAGGTCTATAACAGCATTAGGTCTATAACAGTATTAGGTCTATAACAGCATTAGGTCTATAACAGCATTAGGTCTATAACAGTATTAGGTCTATAACAGTATTAGGTATATATTAGGTCTATAACAGTATTAGGTCTATATTAGGTCTATAACAGTATTAGGTCTATATTAGGTCTATAACAGTATTAGGTCTATAACAGTATTAGGTCTATAACAGCATTAGGTCTATAACAGTATTAGGTCTATAACAGCATTAGGTCTATATTAGGTCTATATTAGGTCTATAACAGTATTAGGTCTATAACATCATTAGGTCTATAACAGCATTAGGTCTATAACAGCATTAGGTCTATATTAGGTCTATAACAGTATTAGGTCTATAACAGTATTAGGTCTATATTAGGTCTATAACAGCATTAGGTCTATAACAGTATTAGGTCTATATTAGGTCTATAACAGCATTAGGTCTATAATAGCATTAGGTCTATAACAGTATTAGGTCTATAACAGTATTAGGTCTATAACAGTATTAGGTCTATATTAGGTCTATAACAGTATTAGGTCTATATTAGGTCTATAACAGTATTAGGTCTATAACAGTATTAGGTCTATAACAGCATTAGGTCTATAACAGTATTAGGTCTATAACAGCATTAGGTCTATATTAGGTCTATATTAGGTCTATAACAGTATTAGGTCTATAACATCATTAGGTCTATAACAGTATTAGGTCTATAACAGCATTAGGTCTATATTAGGTCTATAACAGTATTAGGTCTATAACAGTATTAGGTCTATATTAGGTCTATAACAGTATTAGGTCTATATTAGCTCTATAACAGTATTAGGTCTATATTAGGTCTATAACAGTATTAGGTCTATATTAGGTCTATAACAGTATTAGGTCTATAACAGTATTAGGTCTATAACAGCATTAGGTCTATAACAGTATTAGGTCTATAACAGCATTAGGTCTATATTAGGTCTATATTAGGTCTATAACAGTATTAGGTCTATAACTTCATTAGGTCTATAACAGTATTAGGTCTATAACAGCATTAGGTCTATATTAGTTCTATAACAGTATTAGGTCTATAACAGCATTAGGTCTATAACAGTATTAGGTCTATAACAGTATTAGGTCTATAACAGTATTAGGTCTATAACAGCAACAGGTCTATAACAGTATTAGGTCTATATTAGGTCTATAACAGTATTAGGTCTATAACAGTATTAGGTCTATAACAGCAACAGGTCTATAACAGCATTAGGTCTATAACAGTATTAGGTCTATAACAGTATTAGGTCTATATTAGGTCTATAACAGTATTAGGTGTATATTAGGTCTATAACAGTATTAGGTCTATATTAGGTCTATAACAGCATTAGATCTATAACAGTATTAGGTGTATATTAGGTCTATAACAGCATTAGGTCTATAACAGTATTAGGTCTATAACAGCATTAGGTCTATAACAGCATTAGGTCTATAACAGTATTAGGTCTATAACAGTATTAGGTATATATTAGGTCTATAACAGTATTAGGTCTATATTAGGTCTATAACAGTATTAGGTCTATATTAGGTCTATAACAGTATTAGGTCTATAACAGTATTAGGTCTATAACAGCATTAGGTCTATAACAGTATTAGGTCTATAACAGCATTAGGTCTATATTAGGTCTATATTAGGTCTATAACAGTATTAGGTCTATAACATCATTAGGTCTATAACAGCATTAGGTCTATAACAGCATTAGGTCTATATTAGGTCTATAACAGTATTAGGTCTATAACAGTATTAGGTCTATATTAGGTCTATAACAGCATTAGGTCTATAACAGTATTAGGTCTATATTAGGTCTATAACAGCATTAGGTCTATAATAGCATTAGGTCTATAACAGTATTAGGTCTATAACAGTATTAGGTCTATAACAGTATTAGGTCTATATTAGGTCTATAACAGTATTAGGTCTATATTAGGTCTATAACAGTATTAGGTCTATAACAGTATTAGGTCTATAACAGCATTAGGTCTATAACAGTATTAGGTCTATAACAGCATTAGGTCTATATTAGGTCTATATTAGGTCTATAACAGTATTAGGTCTATAACATCATTAGGTCTATAACAGTATTAGGTCTATAACAGCATTAGGTCTATATTAGGTCTATAACAGTATTAGGTCTATAACAGTATTAGGTCTATATTAGGTCTATAACAGTATTAGGTCTATATTAGCTCTATAACAGTATTAGGTCTATATTAGGTCTATAACAGTATTAGGTCTATATTAGGTCTATAACAGTATTAGGTCTATAACAGTATTAGGTCTATAACAGCATTAGGTCTATAACAGTATTAGGTCTATAACAGCATTAGGTCTATATTAGGTCTATATTAGGTCTATAACAGTATTAGGTCTATAACTTCATTAGGTCTATAACAGTATTAGGTCTATAACAGCATTAGGTCTATATTAGTTCTATAACAGTATTAGGTCTATAACAGCATTAGGTCTATAACAGTATTAGGTCTATAACAGTATTAGGTCTATAACAGTATTAGGTCTATAACAGCATTAGGTCTGTAACAGCATTAAGTCTACAACAGTATTAGGTATATATTAGGTCTATAACAGCATTAGGTCTATATTAGGTCTATAACAGCATTAGGTCTATAACAGTATTAGGTCTATAACAGTATTAGGTCTATAACAGAATTAGGTCTATAACAGTATTAGGTCTATAACAGAATTAGGTCTATATTAGGTCTATATTAGGTCTATAACAGAATTAGGTCTATATTAGGTCTATAACAGAATTAGGTCTATAACAGTATTAGGTCTATAACAGTATTAGGTCTATAACAACATTAGGTCTATAACAGAATTAGGTCTATATTAGGTCTATAACAGCATTAGGTCTATAACAGTATTAGGTCTATAACAGAATTAGGTCTATAACAGTATTAGGTCTATAACAGAACTAGGTCTATAACAGTATTAGGTCTATATTAGGTCTATAACAGTATTAGGTCTATATTAGGTCTATAACAGTATTAGGTCTATATTAGGTCTATAACAGCATTAGGTCTATAACAGCATTAGGTCTATAACAGAATTAGGTCTATAACAGTATTAGGTCTATAACAGTATTAGGTCTATATTAGGTCAATAACAGAATTAGGTCTATATTAGGTCTATAACAGAATTAGGTCTATAACAGTATTAGGTCTATAACAGTATTATGTCTATATTAGGTCTATAACAATATTAGGTCTATAACAGCATTAGGTCTATATTAGGTCTATAACAGTATTAGGTCTATATTAGGTCTATAACAGCTTTAGGTCTTTATTAGGTCTATAACAGCAACAGGTCTATAACAGCATTAGGTCTATATTAGGTCTACAAAAGTATTAGGTCTATATTAGGTCTATAACAGCATTAGGTCTATAACAGTATTAGGTCTATATTAGGTCTATAACAGTATTAGGTCTATAACAGTATTAGGTCTATAACAGCATTAGGTCTATATTAGGTCTATAACAGCATTAGGTCTATAACAGTATTAGGTCTATATTAGGTCTATAACAGCATTAGGTCTATAAAAGCATTAGGTCTATAACAGTATTAGGTCTATATTAGGTCTATAACAGCATTAGGTCTGTAACAGCATTAGGTCTATAACAGTATTAGGTCTATATTAGGTCTATAACAGCATTAGGTCTATAACAGCATTAGGTCTATAACTGCATTAGGTCTATATTAGGTCTATAACAGCATTAGGTCTATAACAGTATTAGGTCTATAACAGTATTAGGTCTATAACAGCATTAGGTCTGTAACAGCATTAGGTCTATAACAGTATTCGGTCTATATTAGGTCTATAACAGCATTAGGTCTATAACAGTATTGGGTCTATAACAGTATTAGGTCTATATTAGGTCTATAACAGTATTAGGTCTATAACAGTATTAGGTCTATAACAGCATTAGGTCTATAACAGCATTATGTCTATAACAGTATTAGGTCTATATTAGGTATATAACAGCATTAGGTCTATAACAGTATTAGGTCTATAACAGTATTAGGTCTATATTAGGTCTATAACAGTATTAGGTCTATAAAAGTATTAGGTCTATATTAGGTCTATAACAGCATTAGCTCTATAACAGCATTAGGTCTATAACAACATTAGGTCTATAACAGCATTAGGTCTATATTAGGTCTATAACAGTATTAGGTCTATAACAGCATTAGGTCTATAACAGTATTAGGTCTATATTAGGTCTATAACAGTATTAGGTCTATAACAGTATTAGGTCTATAACAGAATTAGGTCTATAACAATATTAGGTCTATATTAGGTCTATAACAGCATTAGTCTATAACATCATTAGGTCTATATTAGGTCTATAACAGTATTAGGTATATATTAGGTCTATAACAGCATTAGGTCTATAACAGTATTAGGTCTATATTAGGTCTATAACAGTATTAGGTCTATAACAGTATTAGGTCTATAACAGCATTAGGTCTACATTAGGTCTATAACAGCATTAGGTCTATAACAGCATTAGGTCTATATTAGGTCTATAACAGCATTAGGTATATAACAGAATTAGGTCTATAACAGTATTAGGTCTATATTAGGTCTATAACAGCATTAGGTCTATAACAGCATTAGGTCTATAACTAGCATTAGGTCTATATTAGGTCTATAACAGCATTAGGTCTATAACAGTATTAGGTCTATAACAGTATTAGGTCTATAACAGCATTAGGTCTATAACAGCATTAGGTCTATAACAGTATTAGGTCTATATTAGGTCTATAACAGCATTAGGTCTATAACAGCATTAGGTCTATATTAGGTCTATAACAGCATTAGGTCTATAACAGTATTAGGTCTATAACAGCATTAGGTCTATAACAGTATTAGGTCTATATTAGGTCTATAACAGTATTAGGTCTATAACAGTATTAGGTCTATAACATTATTAGGTCTATATTAGGTCTATAACAGCATTAGGTCTATAAAAGCATTAGGTCTATAACAGTATTAGGTCAATAACAGTATTAGGTCTTTAATAGGTCTATAACCGTATTAGGTCTATATTAGGTCTATAACAGCATTAGGTCTATAACAGCATTAGGTCTATAACAGCATTAGGTCTATAACAGTATTAGGTCTATAACAGCATTAGGTCTATATTAGGTCTATAACAGCATTAGGTCTATAACAGTATTAGGTCTATAACAGCATTAGGTCTATATTAGGTCTATAACAGCATTAGGTCTATAACAGCATTAGGTCTATAACAGTATTAGGTCTATAACAGCATTAGGTCTATATTAGGTCTATAACAGCATTAGGTCTATAACAGCATTAGGTCTATAACAGTATTAGGTCTATAACAGAATTAGGTCTATAACAGTATTAGGTATATATTAGGTCTATAACAGCATTAGGTCTATAACAGTATTAGGTCTATAACAGCATTAGGTCTATAACAGCATTAGGTCTATAACAATATTAGGTCTATATTAGGTCTATAACAGCATTTGGTCTATAACAGTATTAGGTCTATAACAGCATTAGGTCTATAACAGTATTAGGTCTGTAACAGCATTAGGTCTATAACAGTATTAGGTCTATATTAGGTCTATAACAGTATTAGGTCTATATTAGGTCTATAACAGTATTAGGTCTATATTAGGTCTATAACAGAATTAGGTCTATAACAGTATTAGGTCTATAACAGCATTAGGTCTATATTAGGTCTATAACAGCATTAGGTCTATATTAGGTCTATAACAGTATTAGGTCTATTTTAGGTCTATAACAGTATTAGGTCTATAACAGTATTAGGTCTATATTAGGTCTATAACAGTATTAGGTCTATATTAGGTCTATAACAGCATTAGGTCTATAACAGTATTAGGTCTATATTAGGTCTATAACAGTATTAGGTCTATAACAATATTAGGTCTATAACAGAATTAGGTCTATATTAGGTCTATAACAGCATTAGGTATATAACAGTATTAGGTCTATAACAGTATTAGGTCTATATAAGGTCTATAACAGCATTAGGTCTATAACAGCATTAGGTCTATAACAGCATTAGGGCTATAACAGTATTAGGTCTATATTAGGTCTATAACAGTATTAGGTCTATAACAGTATTAGGTCTATAACAGCATTAGGTCTATATTAGGTCTATAACAGCATTAGGTCTATAACAGTATTAGGTCTATAACAGCATTAGGTCTATAACAGCATTAGGTCTATAACAGTATTAGGTCTATATTAGGTCTATAACAGTATTAGGTCTATATTAGGTCTATAATAGTATTAGGTCTATAACAGTATTAGGTCTATATTAGGTCTATAACAGCATTAGGTCTATATTAGATCTATAACAGTATTAGGTCTATATTAGATCTATAACAGCATTAGGTCTATATTAGGTCTATAACAGCATTAGGGCTATAAATATATTAGGTCTATAACAGTATTAGGTCTATAACAGTATTAGGTCTATTACAGAATTAGGTCTATATTAGGTCTATAACAGCATTAGGTCTATAACAGCATTAGGTCTATAACAGCATTAGTTCTATAACAGCATTAGGTCTATATTAGGTCTATAACAGCATTAAGTCTATATTAGGTCTATAACAGCATTAGGTCTATAACAGTATTAGGTCTATATTAGGTCTATAACAGCATTAGGTCTATATTAGATCTATAACAGTATTAGGTCTATATTAGATCTATAACAGCATTAGGTCTATATTAGGTCTATAACAGCATTAGGTCTATAACTATATTAGGTCTATAACAGTATTAGGTCTATAACAGTATTAGGTCTATAACAGAATTAGGTCTATATTAGGTCTATAACAGCATTAGGTCTATAACAGCATTAGGTCTATAACAGCATTAGGTCTATATTAGGTCTATAACAGCATTAGGTCTATAACAGCATTAGGTCTATAACAGTATTAGGTCTATAACAGCATTAGGTCTATAACAGCATTAGGTCTATAACAATATTAGGTCTATATTAGGTCTATAACAGTATTAGGTCTATAACAGCATTAGGTCTATAACAGTATTAGGTCTGTAACAGCATTAGGTCTGTAACATTATTAGGTCTATATTAGGTCTATAACAGTATTAGGTCTATATTAGGTCTATAACAGTATTAGGTCTATATTAGGTCTATAACAGAATTAGGTCTATAACAGTATTAGGTCTATAACAGCATTAGGTCTACATTAGGTCTATAACAGCATTAGGTCTATATTAGGTCTATAACAGTATTAGGTCTATATTAGGTCTATAACAGTATTAGGTCTATAACAGTATTAGGTCTATATTAGGTCTATAACAGTATTAGGTGTTTATTAGGTCTATAACAGCATTAGGTCTATAACAGTATTAGGTCTATATTAGGTCTATAACAGTATTAGGTCTATAACAATATTAGGTCTATAACAGAATTAGGTCTATATTAGGTCTATAACAGCATTAGGTATATAACAGTATTAGGTCTATAACAGTATTAGGTCTATATAAGGTCTATAACAGCATTAGGTCTATAACAGCATTAGGTCTATAACAGCATTAGGGCTATAACAGTATTAGGTCTATATTAGGTCTATAACAGTATTAGGTCTATAACAGTATTAGGTCTATAACAGCATTAGGTCTATATTAGGTCTATAACAGCATTAGGTCTATAACAGTATTAGGTCTATAACAGCATTAGGTCTATAACAGCATTAGGTCTATAACAGTATTAGGTCTATATTAGGTCTATAACAGTATTAGGTCTATATTAGGTCTATAATAGTATTAGGTCTATAACAGTATTAGGTCTATATTAGGTCTATAACAGCATTAGGTCTATATTAGATCTATAACAGTATTAGGTCTATATTAGATCTATAACAGCATTAGGTCTATATTAGGTCTATAACAGCATTAGGTCTATAACTATATTAGGTCTATAACAGTGTTAGGTCTATAACAGTATTAGGTCTATAACAGAATTAGGTCTATATTAGGTCTATAACAGCATTAGGTCTATAACAGCATTAGGGCTATATTAGGTCTATAACAGCATTAGGTCTATATTAGGTCTATAACAGCATTAGGTCTATAACAGTATTAGGTCTATATTAGGTCTATAACAGCATTAGGTCTATATTAGATCTATAACAGTATTAGGTCTATATTAGATCTATAACAGCATTAGGTCTATATTAGGTCTATAACAGCATTAGGTCTATAACTATATTAGGTCTATAACATTATTAGGTCTATAACAGTATTAGGTCTATAACAGAATTAGGTCTATATTAGGTCTATAACAGCATTAGGTCTATAACAGCATTAGGTCTATAACAGCATTAGGTCTATATTAGGTCTATAACAGCATTAGGTCTATATTAGGTCTATAACAGTATTAGGTCTATAACAGCATTAGGTCTACAACAGCATTAGGTCTACAACAGCATTAGGTCTTTAACAGTATTAGGTCTATAACAGCATTCGGTCTATTACAGTATTAGGTCTATATTAGGTCTATAACAGCATTAGGTCTATAACAGTATTAGGTCTATAACAGCATTAGGTCTATATTAGATCTATAACAGTATTAGGTCTATATTAGATCTATAACAGCATTAGGTCTATATTAGGTCTATAACAGCATTAGGTCTATAACAGCATTAGGTCTATAACAGCATTAGGTCTATAACAGCATTAGGTCTATATTAGGTCAATAACAGCATTAGGTCTATATTAGGTCTATAACAGCATTAGGTCTATAACAGTATTAGGTCTACATTAGGTCTATAACAGCATTAGGTCTATATTAGATCTATAACAGTATTAGGTCTATATTAGATCTATAACAGCATTAGGTGTATATTAGGTCTATAACAGCATTAGGTCTATAACTATATTAGGTCTATAACAGTATTAGGTCTATAACAGTATTAGGTCTATAACAGAATTAGGTCTATATTAGGTCTATAACAGCATTAGGTCTATAACAGCATTAGGTCTATAACAGCATTAGGTCTATATTAGGTCTATAACAGCATTAGGTCTATATTAGGTCTATAACAGTATTAGGTCTATAACAGCATTAGGTCTACAACAGCATTAGGTCTACAACAGCATTAGGTCTATAACAGTATTAGGTCTATAACAGCATTCGGTCTATAACAGCATTAGGTCTATATTAGGTCTATAACAGCATTAGGTCTATAACAGTATTAGGTCTATAACAGAATTAGGTCTATAACAGCATTAGGTCTATATTAGGTCTATAACAGCATTAGGTCTATAACAGCATTAGGTCTATAACAGTATTAGGTCTATAACAGAATTAGGTCTATAACAGTATTAGGTATATATTAGGTCTATAACAGAATTAGGTCTATAACAGTATTAGGTCTATAACAGCATTAGGTCTATAACAGCATTAGGTCTATAACAGCATTAGGTCTATATTAGGTCAATAACAGCATTAGGTCTATATTAGGTCTATAACAGCATTAGGTCTATAACAGTATTAGGTCTATATTAGGTCTATAACAGCATTAGGTCTATATTAGATCTATAACAGTATTAGGTCTATATTAGATCTATAACAGCATTAGGTCTATATTAGGTCTATAACAGCATTAGGTCTATAACTATATTAGGTCTATAACAGTATTAGGTCTATAACAGTATTAGGTCTATAACAGAATTAGGTCTATATTAGGTCTATAACAGCATTAGGTCTATAACAGCATTAGGTCTATAACAGCATTAGGTCTATATTAGGTCTATAACAGCATTAGGTCTATATTAGGTCTATAACAGTATTAGGTCTATAACAGCATTAGGTCTACAACAGCATTAGGTCTACAACAGCATTAGGTCTATAACAGTATTAGGTCTATAACAGCATTCGGTCTATAACAGCATTAGGTCTATATTAGGTCTATAACAGCATTAGGTCTATATTAGGTCTATAACAGTATTAGGTCTATAACAGCATTAGGTCTACAACAGCATTAGGTCTACAACAGCATTAGGTCTTTAACAGTATTAGGTCTATAACAGCATTCGGTCTATTACAGTATTAGGTCTATATTAGGTCTATAACAGCATTAGGTCTATAACAGTATTAGGTCTATAACAGCATTAGGTCTATATTAGATCTATAACAGTATTAGGTCTATATTAGATCTATAACAGCATTAGGTCTATATTAGGTCTATAACAGCATTAGGTCTATAACAGCATTAGGTCTATAACAGCATTAGGTCTATAACAGCATTAGGTCTATATTAGGTCAATAACAGCATTAGGTCTATATTAGGTCTATAACAGCATTAGGTTTATAACAGTATTAGGTCTATATTAGGTCTATAACAGCATTAGGTCTATATTAGATCTATAACAGTATTAGGTCTATATTAGATCTATAACAGCATTAGGTCTATATTAGGTCTATAACAGCATTAGGTCTATAACTATATTAGGTCTATAACAGTATTAGGTCTATAACAGTATTAGGTCTATAACAGAATTAGGTCTATATTAGGTCTATAACAGCATTAGGTCTATAACAGCATTAGGTCTATAACAGCATTAGGTCTATATTAGGTCTATAACAGCATTAGGTCTATATTAGGTCTATAACAGTATTAGGTCTATAACAGCATTAGGTCTACAACAGCATTAGGTCTACAACAGCATTAGGTCTATAACAGTATTAGGTCTATAACAGCATTCGGTCTATAACAGCATTAGGTCTATATTAGGTCTATAACAGCATTAGGTCTATAACAGTATTAGGTCTATAACAGTATTAGGTCTATAACAGCATTAGGTCTATATTAGGTCTATAACAGCATTAGGTCTATAACAGCATTAGGTCTATAACAGTATTAGGTCTATAACAGAATTAGGTCTATAACAGTATTAGGTATATATTAGGTCTATAACAGAATTAGGTCTATAACAGTATTAGGTCTATAACAGCATTAGGTCTATAACAGCAATAGGTCTATAACAGCATTAGGTCTATATTAGGTCAATAACAGCATTAGGTCTATATTAGGTCTATAACAGCATTAGGTCTATAACAGTATTAGGTCTATATTAGGTCTATAACAGCATTAGGTCTATATTAGATCTATAACAGTATTAGGTCTATATTAGATCTATAACAGCATTAGGTCTATATTAGGTCTATAACAGCATTAGGTCTATAACTATATTAGGTCTATAACAGTATTAGGTCTATAACAGTATTAGGTCTATAACAGAATTAGGTCTATATTAGGTCTATAACAGCATTAGGTCTATAACAGCATTAGGTCTATAACAGCATTAGGTCTATATTAGGTCTATAACAGCATTAGGTCTATATTAGGTCTATAACAGTATTAGGTCTATAACAGCATTAGGTCTACAACAGCATTAGGTCTACAACAGCATTAGGTCTATAACAGTATTAGGTCTATAACAGCATTCGGTCTATAACAGCATTAGGTCTATATTAGGTCTATAACAGCATTAGGTCTATAACAGTATTAGGTCTATAACAGCATTAGGTCTATAACAGCATTAGGTCTATAACAGTATTAGGTCTATTTTAGGTCTATAACAGTATTAGGTCTATATTAGGTCTATAATAGTATTAGGTCTATAACAGTATTAGGTCTATATTAGGTCTATAACAGCATTAGGTCTATATTAGATCTATAACAGTATTAGGTCTATATTAGATCTATAACAGCATTAGGTCTATATTAGGTCTATAACAGCATTAGGTCTATAACTATATTAGGTCTATAACAGTATTAGGTCTATAACAGTATTAGGTCTATTACAGAATTAGGTCTATATTAGGTCTATAACAGCATTAGGTCTATAACAGCATTAGGTCTATAACAGCATTAGTTCTATAACAGCATTAGGTCTATATTAGGTCTATAACAGCATTAGGTCTATATTAGGTCTATAACAGAATTAGGTCTATAACAGTATTAGGTATATATTAGGTCTATAACAGAATTAGGTCTATAACAGTATTAGGTCTATAACAGCATTAGGTCTATAACAGCATTAGGTCTATAACAGCATTAGGTCTATATTAGGTCAATAACAGCATTAGGTCTATATTAGGTCTATAACAGCATTAGGTCTATAACAGTATTAGGTCTATATTAGGTCTATAACAGCATTAGGTCTATATTAGATCTATAACAGTATTAGGTCTATATTAGATCTATAACAGCATTAGGTCTATATTAGGTCTATAACAGCATTAGGTCTATAACTATATTAGGTCTATAACAGTATTAGGTCTATAACAGTATTAGGTCTATATTAGGTCTATAACAGCATTAGGTCTATAACAGCATTAGGTCTATAACAGTATTAGGTCTATAACAGTATTAGGTCTATAACAGCATTAGGTCTATAACAGCATTAGGTCTATAACAGTATTAGGTCTATAACAGTATTAGGTATATATTAGGTCTATAACAGTATTAGGTCTATATTAGGTCTATAACAGTATTAGGTCTATATTAGGTCTATAACAGTATTAGGTCTATAACAGTATTAGGTCTATAACAGCATTAGGTCTATAACAGTATTAGGTCTATAACAGCATTAGGTCTATATTAGGTCTATATTAGGTCTATAACAGTATTAGGTCTATAACATCATTAGGTCTATAACAGTATTAGGTCTATAACAGCATTAGGTCTATAACAGTATTAGGTCTATATTAGGTCTATAACAGCATTAGGTCTATAACAGTATTAGGTCTATATTAGGTCTATAACAGCATTAGGTCTATAATAGCATTAGGTCTATAACAGTATTAGGTCTATAACAGTATTAGGTCTATAACAGTATTAGGTCTATATTAGGTCTATAACAGTATTAGGTCTATATTAGGTCTATAACAGTATTAGGTCTATAACAGTATTAGGTCTATAACAGCATTAGGTCTATAACAGTATTAGGTCTATAACAGCATTAGGTCTATATTAGGTCTATATTAGGTCTATAACAGTATTAGGTCTATAACATCATTAGGTCTATAACAGTATTAGGTCTATAACAGCATTAGGTCTATATTAGGTCTATAACAGTATTAGGTCTATAACAGTATTAGGTCTATATTAGGTCTATAACAGTATTAGGTCTATATTAGCTCTATAACAGTATTAGGTCTATATTAGGTCTATAACAGTATTAGGTCTATATTAGGTCTATAACAGTATTAGGTCTATAACAGTATTAGGTCTATAACAGCATTAGGTCTATAACAGTATTAGGTCTATAACAGCATTAGGTCTATATTAGGTCTATATTAGGTCTATAACAGTATTAGGTCTATAACTTCATTAGGTCTATAACAGTATTAGGTCTATAACAGCATTAGGTCTATATTAGTTCTATAACAGTATTAGGTCTATAACAGCATTAGGTCTATAACAGTATTAGGTCTATAACAGTATTAGGTCTATAACAGTATTAGGTCTATAACAGCATTAGGTCTGTAACAGCATTAGGTCTACAACAGTATTAGGTATATATTAGGTCTATAACAGCATTAGGTCTATATTAGGTCTATAACAGCATTAGGTCTATAACAGTATTAGGTCTATAACAGTATTAGGTCTATAACAGAATTAGGTCTATAACAGTATTAGGTCTATAACAGAATTAGGTCTATATTAGGTCTATATTAGGTCTATAACAGAATTAGGTCTATATTAGGTCTATAACAGAATTAGGTCTATAACAGTATTAGGTCTATAACAGTATTAGGTCTATAACAACATTAGGTCTATAACAGAATTAGGTCTATATTAGGTCTATAACAGCATTAGGTCTATAACAGTATTAGGTCTATAACAGAATTAGGTCTATAACAGTATTAGGTCTATAACAGAACTAGGTCTATAACAGTATTAGGTCTATATTAGGTCTATAACAGTATTAGGTCTATATTAGGTCTATAACAGTATTAGGTCTATATTAGGTCTATAACAGCATTAGGTCTATAACAGCATTAGGTCTATAACAGAATTAGGTCTATAACAGTATTAGGTCTATAACAGTATTAGGTCTATAACAGTATTAGGTCTATAACAGCATTAGGTCTATAACAGCATTAGGTCTATAACAGTATTAGGTCTATAACAGTATTAGGTATATATTAGGTCTATAACAGTATTAGGTCTATATTAGGTCTATAACAGTATTAGGTCTATATTAGGTCTATAACAGTATTAGGTCTATAACAGTATTAGGTCTATAACAGCATTAGGTCTATAACAGTATTAGGTCTATAACAGCATTAGGTCTATATTAGGTCTATATTAGGTCTATAACAGTATTAGGTCTATAACATCATTAGGTCTATAACAGTATTAGGTCTATAACAGCATTAGGTCTATATTAGGTCTATAACAGTATTAGGTCTATAACAGTATTAGGTCTATATTAGGTCTATAACAGCATTAGGTCTATAACAGTATTAGGTCTATATTAGGTCTATAACAGCATTAGGTCTATAATAGCATTAGGTCTATAACAGTATTAGGTCTATAACAGTATTAGGTCTATAACAGTATTAGGTCTATATTAGGTCTATAACAGTATTAGGTCTATATTAGGTCTATAACAGTATTAGGTCTATAACAGTATTAGGTCTATAACAGCATTAGGTCTATAACAGTATTAGGTCTATAACAGCATTAGGTCTATATTAGGTCTATATTAGGTCTATAACAGTATTAGGTCTATAACATCATTAGGTCTATAACAGTATTAGGTCTATAACAGCATTAGGTCTATATTAGGTCTATAACAGTATTAGGTCTATAACAGTATTAGGTCTATATTAGGTCTATAACAGTATTAGGTCTATATTAGCTCTATAACAGTATTAGGTCTATATTAGGTCTATAACAGTATTAGGTCTATATTAGGTCTATAACAGTATTAGGTCTATAACAGTATTAGGTCTATAACAGCATTAGGTCTATAACAGTATTAGGTCTATAACAGCATTAGGTCTATATTAGGTCTATATTAGGTCTATAACAGTATTAGGTCTATAACTTCATTAGGTCTATAACAGTATTAGGTCTATAACAGCATTAGGTCTATATTAGTTCTATAACAGTATTAGGTCTATAACAGCATTAGGTCTATAACAGTATTAGGTCTATAACAGTATTAGGTCTATAACAGTATTAGGTCTATAACAGCATTAGGTCTGTAACAGCATTAGGTCTACAACAGTATTAGGTATATATTAGGTCTATAACAGCATTAGGTCTATATTAGGTCTATAACAGCATTAGGTCTATAACAGTATTAGGTCTATAACAGTATTAGGTCTATAACAGAATTAGGTCTATAACAGTATTAGGTCTATAACAGAATTAGGTCTATATTAGGTCTATATTAGGTCTATAACAGAATTAGGTCTATATTAGGTCTATAACAGAATTAGGTCTATAACAGTATTAGGTCTATAACAGTATTAGGTCTATAACAACATTAGGTCTATAACAGAATTAGGTCTATATTAGGTCTATAACAGCATTAGGTCTATAACAGTATTAGGTCTATAACAGAATTAGGTCTATAACAGTATTAGGTCTATAACAGAACTAGGTCTATAACAGTATTAGGTCTATATTAGGTCTATAACAGTATTAGGTCTATATTAGGTCTATAACAGTATTAGGTCTATATTAGGTCTATAACAGCATTAGGTCTATAACAGCATTAGGTCTATAACAGAATTAGGTCTATAACAGTATTAGGTCTATAACAGTATTAGGTCTATATTAGGTCAATAACAGAATTAGGTCTATATTAGGTCTATAACAGAATTAGGTCTATAACAGTATTAGGTCTATAACAGTATTATGTCTATATTAGGTCTATAACAATATTAGGTCTATAACAGCATTAGGTCTATATTAGGTCTATAACAGTATTAGGTCTATATTAGGTCTATAACAGCTTTAGGTCTTTATTAGGTCTATAACAGCAACAGGTCTATAACAGCATTAGGTCTATATTAGGTCTACAAAAGTATTAGGTCTATATTAGGTCTATAACAGCATTAGGTCTATAACAGTATTAGGTCTATATTAGGTCTATAACAGTATTAGGTCTATAACAGTATTAGGTCTATAACAGCATTAGGTCTATATTAGGTCTATAACAGCATTAGGTCTATAACAGTATTAGGTCTATATTAGGTCTATAACAGCATTAGGTCTATAAAAGCATTAGGTCTATAACAGTATTAGGTCTATATTAGGTCTATAACAGCATTAGGTCTGTAACAGCATTAGGTCTATAACAGTATTAGGTCTATATTAGGTCTATAACAGCATTAGGTCTATAACAGCATTAGGTCTATAACTGCATTAGGTCTATATTAGGTCTATAACAGCATTAGGTCTATAACAGTATTAGGTCTATAACAGTATTAGGTCTATAACAGCATTAGGTCTGTAACAGCATTAGGTCTATAACAGTATTCGGTCTATATTAGGTCTATAACAGCATTAGGTCTATAACAGTATTGGGTCTATAACAGTATTAGGTCTATATTAGGTCTATAACAGTATTAGGTCTATAACAGTATTAGGTCTATAACAGCATTAGGTCTATAACAGCATTATGTCTATAACAGTATTAGGTCTATATTAGGTATATAACAGCATTAGGTCTATAACAGTATTAGGTCTATAACAGTATTAGGTCTATATTAGGTCTATAACAGTATTAGGTCTATAAAAGTATTAGGTCTATATTAGGTCTATAACAGCATTAGCTCTATAACAGCATTAGGTCTATAACAACATTAGGTCTATAACAGCATTAGGTCTATATTAGGTCTATAACAGTATTAGGTCTATAACAGCATTAGGTCTATAACAGTATTAGGTCTATATTAGGTCTATAACAGTATTAGGTCTATAACAGTATTAGGTCTATAACAGAATTAGGTCTATAACAATATTAGGTCTATATTAGGTCTATAACAGCATTAGTCTATAACATCATTAGGTCTATATTAGGTCTATAACAGTATTAGGTATATATTAGGTCTATAACAGCATTAGGTCTATAACAGTATTAGGTCTATATTAGGTCTATAACAGTATTAGGTCTATAACAGTATTAGGTCTATAACAGCATTAGGTCTACATTAGGTCTATAACAGCATTAGGTCTATAACAGCATTAGGTCTATATTAGGTCTATAACAGCATTAGGTCTATAACAGTATTAGGTCTATAACAGTATTAGGTCTATAACAGAATTAGGTCTATAACAGTATTAGGTCTATAACAGAATTAGGTCTATATTAGGTCTATATTAGGTCTATAACAGAATTAGGTCTATATTAGGTCTATAACAGAATTAGGTCTATAACAGTATTAGGTCTATAACAGTATTAGGTCTATAACAACATTAGGTCTATAACAGAATTAGGTCTATATTAGGTCTATAACAGCATTAGGTCTATAACAGTATTAGGTCTATAACAGAATTAGGTCTATAACAGTATTAGGTCTATAACAGAACTAGGTCTATAACAGTATTAGGTCTATATTAGGTCTATAACAGTATTAGGTCTATATTAGGTCTATAACAGTATTAGGTCTATATTAGGTCTATAACAGCATTAGGTCTATAACAGCATTAGGTCTATAACAGAATTAGGTCTATAACAGTATTAGGTCTATAACAGTATTAGGTCTATATTAGGTCAATAACAGAATTAGGTCTATATTAGGTCTATAACAGAATTAGGTCTATAACAGTATTAGGTCTATAACAGTATTATGTCTATATTAGGTCTATAACAATATTAGGTCTATAACAGCATTAGGTCTATATTAGGTCTATAACAGTATTAGGTCTATATTAGGTCTATAACAGCTTTAGGTCTTTATTAGGTCTATAACAGCAACAGGTCTATAACAGCATTAGGTCTATATTAGGTCTACAAAAGTATTAGGTCTATATTAGGTCTATAACAGCATTAGGTCTATAACAGTATTAGGTCTATATTAGGTCTATAACAGTATTAGGTCTATAACAGTATTAGGTCTATAACAGCATTAGGTCTATATTAGGTCTATAACAGCATTAGGTCTATAACAGTATTAGGTCTATATTAGGTCTATAACAGCATTAGGTCTATAAAAGCATTAGGTCTATAACAGTATTAGGTCTATATTAGGTCTATAACAGCATTAGGTCTGTAACAGCATTAGGTCTATAACAGTATTAGGTCTATATTAGGTCTATAACAGCATTAGGTCTATAACAGCATTAGGTCTATAACTGCATTAGGTCTATATTAGGTCTATAACAGCATTAGGTCTATAACAGTATTAGGTCTATAACAGTATTAGGTCTATAACAGCATTAGGTCTGTAACAGCATTAGGTCTATAACAGTATTCGGTCTATATTAGGTCTATAACAGCATTAGGTCTATAACAGTATTGGGTCTATAACAGTATTAGGTCTATATTAGGTCTATAACAGTATTAGGTCTATAACAGTATTAGGTCTATAACAGCATTAGGTCTATAACAGCATTATGTCTATAACAGTATTAGGTCTATATTAGGTATATAACAGCATTAGGTCTATAACAGTATTAGGTCTATAACAGTATTAGGTCTATATTAGGTCTATAACAGTATTAGGTCTATAAAAGTATTAGGTCTATATTAGGTCTATAACAGCATTAGCTCTATAACAGCATTAGGTCTATAACAACATTAGGTCTATAACAGCATTAGGTCTATATTAGGTCTATAACAGTATTAGGTCTATAACAGCATTAGGTCTATAACAGTATTAGGTCTATATTAGGTCTATAACAGTATTAGGTCTATAACAGTATTAGGTCTATAACAGAATTAGGTCTATATTAGGTCTATATTAGGTCTATAACAGAATTAGGTCTATATTAGGTCTATAACAGAATTAGGTCTATAACAGTATTAGGTCTATAACAGTATTAGGTCTATAACAACATTAGGTCTATAACAGAATTAGGTCTATATTAGGTCTATAACAGCATTAGGTCTATAACAGTATTAGGTCTATAACAGAATTAGGTCTATAACAGTATTAGGTCTATAACAGAACTAGGTCTATAACAGTATTAGGTCTATATTAGGTCTATAACAGTATTAGGTCTATATTAGGTCTATAACAGTATTAGGTCTATATTAGGTCTATAACAGCATTAGGTCTATAACAGCATTAGGTCTATAACAGAATTAGGTCTATAACAGTATTAGGTCTATAACAGTATTAGGTCTATATTAGGTCAATAACAGAATTAGGTCTATATTAGGTCTATAACAGAATTAGGTCTATAACAGTATTAGGTCTATAACAGTATTATGTCTATATTAGGTCTATAACAATATTAGGTCTATAACAGCATTAGGTCTATATTAGGTCTATAACAGTATTAGGTCTATATTAGGTCTATAACAGCTTTAGGTCTTTATTAGGTCTATAACAGCAACAGGTCTATAACAGCATTAGGTCTATATTAGGTCTACAAAAGTATTAGGTCTATATTAGGTCTATAACAGCATTAGGTCTATAACAGTATTAGGTCTATATTAGGTCTATAACAGTATTAGGTCTATAACAGTATTAGGTCTATAACAGCATTAGGTCTATATTAGGTCTATAACAGCATTAGGTCTATAACAGTATTAGGTCTATATTAGGTCTATAACAGCATTAGGTCTATAAAAGCATTAGGTCTATAACAGTATTAGGTCTATATTAGGTCTATAACAGCATTAGGTCTGTAACAGCATTAGGTCTATAACAGTATTAGGTCTATATTAGGTCTATAACAGCATTAGGTCTATAACAGCATTAGGTCTATAACTGCATTAGGTCTATATTAGGTCTATAACAGCATTAGGTCTATAACAGTATTAGGTCTATAACAGTATTAGGTCTATAACAGCATTAGGTCTGTAACAGCATTAGGTCTATAACAGTATTCGGTCTATATTAGGTCTATAACAGCATTAGGTCTATAACAGTATTGGGTCTATAACAGTATTAGGTCTATATTAGGTCTATAACAGTATTAGGTCTATAACAGTATTAGGTCTATAACAGCATTAGGTCTATAACAGCATTATGTCTATAACAGTATTAGGTCTATATTAGGTATATAACAGCATTAGGTCTATAACAGTATTAGGTCTATAACAGTATTAGGTCTATATTAGGTCTATAACAGTATTAGGTCTATAAAAGTATTAGGTCTATATTAGGTCTATAACAGCATTAGCTCTATAACAGCATTAGGTCTATAACAACATTAGGTCTATAACAGCATTAGGTCTATATTAGGTCTATAACAGTATTAGGTCTATAACAGCATTAGGTCTATAACAGTATTAGGTCTATATTAGGTCTATAACAGTATTAGGTCTATAACAGTATTAGGTCTATAACAGAATTAGGTCTATAACAATATTAGGTCTATATTAGGTCTATAACAGCATTAGTCTATAACATCATTAGGTCTATATTAGGTCTATAACAGTATTAGGTATATATTAGGTCTATAACAGCATTAGGTCTATAACAGTATTAGGTCTATATTAGGTCTATAACAGTATTAGGTCTATAACAGTATTAGGTCTATAACAGCATTAGGTCTACATTAGGTCTATAACAGCATTAGGTCTATAACAGCATTAGGTCTATATTAGGTCTATAACAGCATTAGGTATATAACAGCATTAGGTCTATAACAGTATTAGGTCTATATTAGGTCTATAACAGCATTAGGTCTATAACAGCATTAGGTCTATAACTAGCATTAGGTCTATATTAGGTCTATAACAGCATTAGGTCTATAACAGTATTAGGTCTATAACAGTATTAGGTCTATAACAGCATTAGGTCTATAACAGCATTAGGTCTATAACAGTATTAGGTCTATATTAGGTCTATAACAGCATTAGGTCTATAACAGCATTAGGTCTATATTAGGTCTATAACAGCATTAGGTCTATAACAGTATTAGGTCTATAACAGCATTAGGTCTATAACAGTATTAGGTCTATATTAGGTCTATAACAGTATTAGGTCTATAACAGTATTAGGTCTATAACATTATTAGGTCTATATTAGGTCTATAACAGCATTAGGTCTATAAAAGCATTAGGTCTATAACAGTATTAGGTCAATAACAGTATTAGGTCTTTAATAGGTCTATAACCGTATTAGGTCTATATTAGGTCTATAACAGCATTAGGTCTATAACAGCATTAGGTCTATAACAGCATTAGGTCTATAACAGTATTAGGTCTATAACAGCATTAGGTCTATATTAGGTCTATAACAGCATTAGGTCTATAACAGTATTAGGTCTATAACAGCATTAGGTCTATATTAGGTCTATAACAGCATTAGGTCTATAACAGCATTAGGTCTATAACAGTATTAGGTCTATAACAGCATTAGGTCTATATTAGGTCTATAACAGCATTAGGTCTATAACAGCATTAGGTCTATAACAGTATTAGGTCTATAACAGAATTAGGTCTATAACAGTATTAGGTATATATTAGGTCTATAACAGCATTAGGTCTATAACAGTATTAGGTCTATAACAGCATTAGGTCTATAACAGCATTAGGTCTATAACAATATTAGGTCTATATTAGGTCTATAACAGCATTTGGTCTATAACAGTATTAGGTCTATAACAGCATTAGGTCTATAACAGTATTAGGTCTGTAACAGCATTAGGTCTATAACAGTATTAGGTCTATATTAGGTCTATAACAGTATTAGGTCTATATTAGGTCTATAACAGTATTAGGTCTATATTAGGTCTATAACAGAATTAGGTCTATAACAGTATTAGGTCTATAACAGCATTAGGTCTATATTAGGTCTATAACAGCATTAGGTCTATATTAGGTCTATAACAGTATTAGGTCTATTTTAGGTCTATAACAGTATTAGGTCTATAACAGTATTAGGTCTATATTAGGTCTATAACAGTATTAGGTCTATATTAGGTCTATAACAGCATTAGGTCTATAACAGTATTAGGTCTATATTAGGTCTATAACAGTATTAGGTCTATAACAATATTAGGTCTATAACAGAATTAGGTCTATATTAGGTCTATAACAGCATTAGGTATATAACAGTATTAGGTCTATAACAGTATTAGGTCTATATAAGGTCTATAACAGCATTAGGTCTATAACAGCATTAGGTCTATAACAGCATTAGGGCTATAACAGTATTAGGTCTATATTAGGTCTATAACAGTATTAGGTCTATAACAGCATTAGGTCTATATTAGGTCTATAACAGCATTAGGTCTATAACAGTATTAGGTCTATAACAGCATTAGGTCTATAACAGCATTAGGTCTATAACAGTATTAGGTCTATATTAGGTCTATAACAGTATTAGGTCTATATTAGGTCTATAATAGTATTAGGTCTATAACAGTATTAGGTCTATATTAGGTCTATAACAGCATTAGGTCTATATTAGATCTATAACAGTATTAGGTCTATATTAGATCTATAACAGCATTAGGTCTATATTAGGTCTATAACAGCATTAGGTCTATAACTATATTAGGTCTATAACAGTATTAGGTCTATAACAGTATTAGGTCTATTACAGAATTAGGTCTATATTAGGTCTATAACAGCATTAGGTCTATAACAGCATTAGGTCTATAACAGCATTAGTTCTATAACAGCATTAGGTCTATATTAGGTCTATAACAGCATTAGGTCTATATTAGGTCTATAACAGCATTAGGTCTATAACAGTATTAGGTCTATATTAGGTCTATAACAGCATTAGGTCTATATTAGATCTATAACAGTATTAGGTCTATATTAGATCTATAACAGCATTAGGTCTATATTAGGTCTATAACAGCATTAGGTCTATAACTATATTAGGTCTATAACAGTATTAGGTCTATAACAGTATTAGGTCTATAACAGAATTAGGTCTATATTAGGTCTATAACAGCATTAGGTCTATAACAGCATTAGGTCTATAACAGCATTAGGTCTATATTAGGTCTACAAAAGTATTAGGTCTATATTAGGTCTATAACAGCATTAGGTCTATAACAGTATTAGGTCTATATTAGGTCTATAACAGTATTAGGTCTATAACAGTATTAGGTCTATAACAGCATTAGGTCTATATTAGGTCTATAACAGCATTAGGTCTATAACAGTATTAGGTCTATATTAGGTCTATAACAGCATTAGGTCTATAAAAGCATTAGGTCTATAACAGTATTAGGTCTATATTAGGTCTATAACAGCATTAGGTCTGTAACAGCATTAGGTCTATAACAGTATTAGGTCTATATTAGGTCTATAACAGCATTAGGTCTATAACAGCATTAGGTCTATAACTGCATTAGGTCTATATTAGGTCTATAACAGCATTAGGTCTATAACAGTATTAGGTCTATAACAGTATTAGGTCTATAACAGCATTAGGTCTGTAACAGCATTAGGTCTATAACAGTATTCGGTCTATATTAGGTCTATAACAGCATTAGGTCTATAACAGTATTGGGTCTATAACAGTATTAGGTCTATATTAGGTCTATAACAGTATTAGGTCTATAACAGTATTAGGTCTATAACAGCATTAGGTCTATAACAGCATTATGTCTATAACAGTATTAGGTCTATATTAGGTATATAACAGCATTAGGTCTATAACAGTATTAGGTCTATAACAGTATTAGGTCTATATTAGGTCTATAACAGTATTAGGTCTATAAAAGTATTAGGTCTATATTAGGTCTATAACAGCATTAGCTCTATAACAGCATTAGGTCTATAACAACATTAGGTCTATAACAGCATTAGGTCTATATTAGGTCTATAACAGTATTAGGTCTATAACAGCATTAGGTCTATAACAGTATTAGGTCTATATTAGGTCTATAACAGTATTAGGTCTATAACAGTATTAGGTCTATAACAGAATTAGGTCTATAACAATATTAGGTCTATATTAGGTCTATAACAGCATTAGTCTATAACATCATTAGGTCTATATTAGGTCTATAACAGTATTAGGTATATATTAGGTCTATAACAGCATTAGGTCTATAACAGTATTAGGTCTATATTAGGTCTATAACAGTATTAGGTCTATAACAGTATTAGGTCTATAACAGCATTAGGTCTACATTAGGTCTATAACAGCATTAGGTCTATAACAGCATTAGGTCTATATTAGGTCTATAACAGCATTAGGTATATAACAGCATTAGGTCTATAACAGTATTAGGTCTATATTAGGTCTATAACAGCATTAGGTCTATAACAGCATTAGGTCTATAACTAGCATTAGGTCTATATTAGGTCTATAACAGCATTAGGTCTATAACAGTATTAGGTCTATAACAGTATTAGGTCTATAACAGCATTAGGTCTATAACAGCATTAGGTCTATAACAGTATTAGGTCTATATTAGGTCTATAACAGCATTAGGTCTATAACAGCATTAGGTCTATATTAGGTCTATAACAGCATTAGGTCTATAACAGTATTAGGTCTATAACAGCATTAGGTCTATAACAGTATTAGGTCTATATTAGGTCTATAACAGTATTAGGTCTATAACAGTATTAGGTCTATAACATTATTAGGTCTATATTAGGTCTATAACAGCATTAGGTCTATAAAAGCATTAGGTCTATAACAGTATTAGGTCAATAACAGTATTAGGTCTTTAATAGGTCTATAACCGTATTAGGTCTATATTAGGTCTATAACAGCATTAGGTCTATAACAGCATTAGGTCTATAACAGCATTAGGTCTATAACAGTATTAGGTCTATAACAGCATTAGGTCTATATTAGGTCTATAACAGCATTAGGTCTATAACAGTATTAGGTCTATAACAGCATTAGGTCTATATTAGGTCTATAACAGCATTAGGTCTATAACAGTATTAGGTCTATAACAGTATTAGGTCTATAACAGAATTAGGTCTATAACAGTATTAGGTCTATAACAGAATTAGGTCTATATTAGGTCTATATTAGGTCTATAACAGAATTAGGTCTATATTAGGTCTATAACAGAATTAGGTCTATAACAGTATTAGGTCTATAACAGTATTAGGTCTATAACAACATTAGGTCTATAACAGAATTAGGTCTATATTAGGTCTATAACAGCATTAGGTCTATAACAGTATTAGGTCTATAACAGAATTAGGTCTATAACAGTATTAGGTCTATAACAGAACTAGGTCTATAACAGTATTAGGTCTATATTAGGTCTATAACAGTATTAGGTCTATATTAGGTCTATAACAGTATTAGGTCTATATTAGGTCTATAACAGCATTAGGTCTATAACAGCATTAGGTCTATAACAGAATTAGGTCTATAACAGTATTAGGTCTATAACAGTATTAGGTCTATAACAGTATTAGGTCTATAACAGCATTAGGTCTATAACAGCATTAGGTCTATAACAGTATTAGGTCTATAACAGTATTAGGTATATATTAGGTCTATAACAGTATTAGGTCTATATTAGGTCTATAACAGTATTAGGTCTATATTAGGTCTATAACAGTATTAGGTCTATAACAGTATTAGGTCTATAACAGCATTAGGTCTATAACAGTATTAGGTCTATAACAGCATTAGGTCTATATTAGGTCTATATTAGGTCTATAACAGTATTAGGTCTATAACATCATTAGGTCTATAACAGTATTAGGTCTATAACAGCATTAGGTCTATATTAGGTCTATAACAGTATTAGGTCTATAACAGTATTAGGTCTATATTAGGTCTATAACAGCATTAGGTCTATAACAGTATTAGGTCTATATTAGGTCTATAACAGCATTAGGTCTATAATAGCATTAGGTCTATAACAGTATTAGGTCTATAACAGTATTAGGTCTATAACAGTATTAGGTCTATATTAGGTCTATAACAGTATTAGGTCTATATTAGGTCTATAACAGTATTAGGTCTATAACAGTATTAGGTCTATAACAGCATTAGGTCTATAACAGTATTAGGTCTATAACAGCATTAGGTCTATATTAGGTCTATATTAGGTCTATAACAGTATTAGGTCTATAACATCATTAGGTCTATAACAGTATTAGGTCTATAACAGCATTAGGTCTATATTAGGTCTATAACAGTATTAGGTCTATAACAGTATTAGGTCTATATTAGGTCTATAACAGTATTAGGTCTATATTAGCTCTATAACAGTATTAGGTCTATATTAGGTCTATAACAGTATTAGGTCTATATTAGGTCTATAACAGTATTAGGTCTATAACAGTATTAGGTCTATAACAGCATTAGGTCTATAACAGTATTAGGTCTATAACAGCATTAGGTCTATATTAGGTCTATATTAGGTCTATAACAGTATTAGGTCTATAACTTCATTAGGTCTATAACAGTATTAGGTCTATAACAGCATTAGGTCTATATTAGTTCTATAACAGTATTAGGTCTATAACAGCATTAGGTCTATAACAGTATTAGGTCTATAACAGTATTAGGTCTATAACAGTATTAGGTCTATAACAGCATTAGGTCTGTAACAGCATTAGGTCTACAACAGTATTAGGTATATATTAGGTCTATAACAGCATTAGGTCTATATTAGGTCTATAACAGCATTAGGTCTATAACAGTATCAGGTCTATAACAGTATTAGGTCTATAACAGAATTAGGTCTATAACAGTATTAGGTCTATAACAGAATTAGGTCTATATTAGGTCTATATTAGGTCTATAACAGAATTAGGTCTATATTAGGTCTATAACAGAATTAGGTCTATAACAGTATTAGGTCTATAACAGTATTAGGTCTATAACAACATTAGGTCTATAACAGAATTAGGTCTATATTAGGTCTATAACAGCATTAGGTCTATAACAGTATTAGGTCTATAACAGAATTAGGTCTATAACAGTATTAGGTCTATAACAGAACTAGGTCTATAACAGTATTAGGTCTATATTAGGTCTATAACAGTATTAGGTCTATATTAGGTCTATAACAGTATTAGGTCTATATTAGGTCTATAACAGCATTAGGTCTATAACAGCATTAGGTCTATAACAGAATTAGGTCTATAACAGTATTAGGTCTATAACAGTATTAGGTCTATATTAGGTCAATAACAGAATTAGGTCTATATTAGGTCTATAACAGAATTAGGTCTATAACAGTATTAGGTCTATAACAGTATTATGTCTATATTAGGTCTATAACAATATTAGGTCTATAACAGCATTAGGTCTATATTAGGTCTATAACAGTATTAGGTCTATATTAGGTCTATAACAGCTTTAGGTCTTTATTAGGTCTATAACAGCAACAGGTCTATAACAGCATTAGGTCTATATTAGGTCTACAAAAGTATTAGGTCTATATTAGGTCTATAACAGCATTAGGTCTATAACAGTATTAGGTCTATATTAGGTCTATAACAGTATTAGGTCTATAACAGTATTAGGTCTATAACAGCATTAGGTCTATATTAGGTCTATAACAGCATTAGGTCTATAACAGTATTAGGTCTATATTAGGTCTATAACAGCATTAGGTCTATAAAAGCATTAGGTCTATAACAGTATTAGGTCTATATTAGGTCTATAACAGCATTAGGTCTGTAACAGCATTAGGTCTATAACAGTATTAGGTCTATATTAGGTCTATAACAGCATTAGGTCTATAACAGCATTAGGTCTATAACTGCATTAGGTCTATATTAGGTCTATAACAGCATTAGGTCTATAACAGTATTAGGTCTATAACAGTATTAGGTCTATAACAGCATTAGGTCTGTAACAGCATTAGGTCTATAACAGTATTCGGTCTATATTAGGTCTATAACAGCATTAGGTCTATAACAGTATTGGGTCTATAACAGTATTAGGTCTATATTAGGTCTATAACAGTATTAGGTCTATAACAGTATTAGGTCTATAACAGCATTAGGTCTATAACAGCATTATGTCTATAACAGTATTAGGTCTATATTAGGTATATAACAGCATTAGGTCTATAACAGTATTAGGTCTATAACAGTATTAGGTCTATATTAGGTCTATAACAGTATTAGGTCTATAAAAGTATTAGGTCTATATTAGGTCTATAACAGCATTAGCTCTATAACAGCATTAGGTCTATAACAACATTAGGTCTATAACAGCATTAGGTCTATATTAGGTCTATAACAGTATTAGGTCTATAACAGCATTAGGTCTATAACAGTATTAGGTCTATATTAGGTCTATAACAGTATTAGGTCTATAACAGTATTAGGTCTATAACAGAATTAGGTCTATAACAATATTAGGTCTATATTAGGTCTATAACAGCATTAGTCTATAACATCATTAGGTCTATATTAGGTCTATAACAGTATTAGGTATATATTAGGTCTATAACAGCATTAGGTCTATAACAGTATTAGGTCTATATTAGGTCTATAACAGTATTAGGTCTATAACAGTATTAGGTCTATAACAGCATTAGGTCTACATTAGGTCTATAACAGCATTAGGTCTATAACAGCATTAGGTCTATATTAGGTCTATAACAGCATTAGGTATATAACAGCATTAGGTCTATAACAGTATTAGGTCTATATTAGGTCTATAACAGCATTAGGTCTATAACAGCATTAGGTCTATAACTAGCATTAGGTCTATATTAGGTCTATAACAGCATTAGGTCTATAACAGTATTAGGTCTATAACAGTATTAGGTCTATAACAGCATTAGGTCTATAACAGCATTAGGTCTATAACAGTATTAGGTCTATATTAGGTCTATAACAGCATTAGGTCTATAACAGCATTAGGTCTATATTAGGTCTATAACAGCATTAGGTCTATAACAGTATTAGGTCTATAACAGCATTAGGTCTATAACAGTATTAGGTCTATATTAGGTCTATAACAGTATTAGGTCTATAACAGTATTAGGTCTATAACATTATTAGGTCTATATTAGGTCTATAACAGCATTAGGTCTATAAAAGCATTAGGTCTATAACAGTATTAGGTCAATAACAGTATTAGGTCTTTAATAGGTCTATAACCGTATTAGGTCTATATTAGGTCTATAACAGCATTAGGTCTATAACAGCATTAGGTCAATAACAGCATTAGGTCTATAACAGTATTAGGTCTATAACAGCATTAGGTCTATATTAGGTCTATAACAGCATTAGGTCTATAACAGTATTAGGTCTATAACAGCATTAGGTCTATATTAGGTCTATAACAGCATTAGGTCTATAACAGCATTAGGTCTATAACAGTATTAGGTCTATAACAGCATTAGGTCTATAACAGTATTAGGTCTATAACAGCATTAGGTCTATAACAGTATTAGGTCTATAACAGCATTAGGTCTATATTAGGTCTATATTAGGTCTATAACAGTATTAGGTCTATAACATCATTAGGTCTATAACAGTATTAGGTCTATAACAGCATTAGGTCTATATTAGGTCTATAACAGTATTAGGTCTATAACAGTATTAGGTCTATATTAGGTCTATAACAGTATTAGGTCTATATTAGCTCTATAACAGTATTAGGTCTATATTAGGTCTATAACAGTATTAGGTCTATATTAGGTCTATAACAGTATTAGGTCTATAACAGTATTAGGTCTATAACAGCATTAGGTCTATAACAGTATTAGGTCTATAACAGCATTAGGTCTATATTAGGTCTATATTAGGTCTATAACAGTATTAGGTCTATAACTTCATTAGGTCTATAACAGTATTAGGTCTATAACAGCATTAGGTCTATATTAGTTCTATAACAGTATTAGGTCTATAACAGCATTAGGTCTATAACAGTATTAGGTCTATAACAGTATTAGGTCTATAACAGTATTAGGTCTATAACAGCATTAGGTCTGTAACAGCATTAGGTCTACAACAGTATTAGGTATATATTAGGTCTATAACAACATTAGGTCTATATTAGGTCTATAACAGCATTAGGTCTATAACAGTATTAGGTCTATAACAGTATTAGGTCTATAACAGAATTAGGTCTATAACAGTATTAGGTCTATAACAGAATTAGGTCTATATTAGGTCTATATTAGGTCTATAACAGAATTAGGTCTATATTAGGTCTATAACAGAATTAGGTCTATAACAGTATTAGGTCTATAACAGTATTAGGTCTATAACAACATTAGGTCTATAACAGAATTAGGTCTATATTAGGTCTATAACAGCATTAGGTCTATAACAGTATTAGGTCTATAACAGAATTAGGTCTATAACAGTATTAGGTCTATAACAGAACTAGGTCTATAACAGTATTAGGTCTATATTAGGTCTATAACAGTATTAGGTCTATATTAGGTCTATAACAGTATTAGGTCTATATTAGGTCTATAACAGCATTAGGTCTATAACAGCATTAGGTCTATAACAGAATTAGGTCTATAACAGTATTAGGTCTATAACAGTATTAGGTCTATATTAGGTCAATAACAGAATTAGGTCTATATTAGGTCTATAACAGAATTAGGTCTATAACAGTATTAGGTCTATAACAGTATTATGTCTATATTAGGTCTATAACAATATTAGGTCTATAACAGCATTAGGTCTATATTAGGTCTATAACAGTATTAGGTCTATATTAGGTCTATAACAGCTTTAGGTCTTTATTAGGTCTATAACAGCAACAGGTCTATAACAGCATTAGGTCTATATTAGGTCTACAAAAGTATTAGGTCTATATTAGGTCTATAACAGCATTAGGTCTATAACAGTATTAGGTCTATATTAGGTCTATAACAGTATTAGGTCTATAACAGTATTAGGTCTATAACAGCATTAGGTCTATATTAGGTCTATAACAGCATTAGGTCTATAACAGTATTAGGTCTATATTAGGTCTATAACAGCATTAGGTCTATAAAAGCATTAGGTCTATAACAGTATTAGGTCTATATTAGGTCTATAACAGCATTAGGTCTGTAACAGCATTAGGTCTATAACAGTATTAGGTCTATATTAGGTCTATAACAGCATTAGGTCTATAACAGCATTAGGTCTATAACTGCATTAGGTCTATATTAGGTCTATAACAGCATTAGGTCTATAACAGTATTAGGTCTATAACAGTATTAGGTCTATAACAGCATTAGGTCTGTAACAGCATTAGGTCTATAACAGTATTCGGTCTATATTAGGTCTATAACAGCATTAGGTCTATAACAGTATTGGGTCTATAACAGTATTAGGTCTATATTAGGTCTATAACAGTATTAGGTCTATAACAGTATTAGGTCTATAACAGCATTAGGTCTATAACAGCATTATGTCTATAACAGTATTAGGTCTATATTAGGTATATAACAGCATTAGGTCTATAACAGTATTAGGTCTATAACAGTATTAGGTCTATATTAGGTCTATAACAGTATTAGGTCTATAAAAGTATTAGGTCTATATTAGGTCTATAACAGCATTAGCTCTATAACAGCATTAGGTCTATAACAACATTAGGTCTATAACAGCATTAGGTCTATAACAGTATTAGGTCTATATTAGGTCTATAACAGTATTAGGTCTATAACAGAATTAGGTCTATAACAATATTAGGTCTATATTAGGTCTATAACAGCATTAGTCTATAACATCATTAGGTCTATATTAGGTCTATAACAGTATTAGGTATATATTAGGTCTATAACAGCATTAGGTCTATAACAGTATTAGGTCTATATTAGGTCTATAACAGTATTAGGTCTATAACAGTATTAGGTCTATAACAGCATTAGGTCTACATTAGGTCTATAACAGCATTAGGTCTATAACAGCATTAGGTCTATATTAGGTCTATAACAGCATTAGGTATATAACAGCATTAGGTCTATAACAGTATTAGGTCTATATTAGGTCTATAACAGCATTAGGTCTATAACAGCATTAGGTCTATAACTAGCATTAGGTCTATATTAGGTCTATAACAGCATTAGGTCTATAACAGTATTAGGTCTATAACAGTATTAGGTCTATAACAGCATTAGGTCTATAACAGCATTAGGTCTATAACAGTATTAGGTCTATATTAGGTCTATAACAGCATTAGGTCTATAACAGCATTAGGTCTATATTAGGTCTATAACAGCATTAGGTCTATAACAGTATTAGGTCTATAACAGCATTAGGTCTATAACAGTATTAGGTCTATATTAGGTCTATAACAGTATTAGGTCTATAACAGTATTAGGTCTATAACATTATTAGGTCTATATTAGGTCTATAACAGCATTAGGTCTATAAAAGCATTAGGTCTATAACAGTATTAGGTCAATAACAGTATTAGGTCTTTAATAGGTCTATAACCGTATTAGGTCTATATTAGGTCTATAACAGCATTAGGTCTATAACAGCATTAGGTCTATAACAGCATTAGGTCTATAACAGTATTAGGTCTATAACAGCATTAGGTCTATATTAGGTCTATAACAGCATTAGGTCTATAACAGTATTAGGTCTATAACAGCATTAGGTCTATATTAGGTCTATAACAGCATTAGGTCTATAACAGCATTAGGTCTATAACAGTATTAGGTCTATAACAGCATTAGGTCTATATTAGGTCTATAACAGCATTAGGTCTATAACAGCATTAGGTCTATAACAGTATTAGGTCTATAACAGAATTAGGTCTATAACAGTATTAGGTATATATTAGGTCTATAACAGCATTAGGTCTATAACAGTATTAGGTCTATAACAGCATTAGGTCTATAACAGTATTAGGTCTGTAACAGCATTAGGTCTATAACAGTATTAGGTCTATATTAGGTCTATAACAGTATTAGGTCTATATTAGGTCTATAACAGTATTAGGTCTATATTAGGTCTATAACAGAATTAGGTCTATAACAGTATTAGGTCTATAACAGCATTAGGTCTATATTAGGTCTATAACAGCATTAGGTCTATATTAGGTCTATAACAGTATTAGGTCTATTTTAGGTCTATAACAGTATTAGGTCTATAACAGTATTAGGTCTATATTAGGTCTATAACAGTATTAGGTCTATATTAGGTCTATAACAGCATTAGGTCTATAACAGTATTAGGTCTATATTAGGTCTATAACAGTATTAGGTCTATAACAATATTAGGTCTATAACAGCATTAGGTCTATATTAGGTCTATAACAGCATTAGGTCTATAACAGTATTAGGTCTATAACAGCATTAGGTCTATATTAGGTCTATAACAGCATTAGGTCTATAACAGCATTAGGTCTATAACAGTATTAGGTCTATAACAGCATTAGGTCTATAACAGTATTAGGTCTATAACAGCATTAGGTCTATAACAGTATTAGGTCTATAACAGCATTAGGTCTATATTAGGTCTATATTAGGTCTATAACAGTATTAGGTCTATAACATCATTAGGTCTATAACAGTATTAGGTCTATAACAGCATTAGGTCTATATTAGGTCTATAACAGTATTAGGTCTATAACAGTATTAGGTCTATATTAGGTCTATAACAGTATTAGGTCTATATTAGCTCTATAACAGTATTAGGTCTATATTAGGTCTATAACAGTATTAGGTCTATATTAGGTCTATAACAGTATTAGGTCTATAACAGTATTAGGTCTATAACAGCATTAGGTCTATAACAGTATTAGGTCTATAACAGCATTAGGTCTATATTAGGTCTATATTAGGTCTATAACAGTATTAGGTCTATAACTTCATTAGGTCTATAACAGTATTAGGTCTATAACAGCATTAGGTCTATATTAGTTCTATAACAGTATTAGGTCTATAACAGCATTAGGTCTATAACAGTATTAGGTCTATAACAGTATTAGGTCTATAACAGTATTAGGTCTATAACAGCATTAGGTCTGTAACAGCATTAGGTCTACAACAGTATTAGGTATATATTAGGTCTATAACAACATTAGGTCTATATTAGGTCTATAACAGCATTAGGTCTATAACAGTATTAGGTCTATAACAGTATTAGGTCTATAACAGAATTAGGTCTATAACAGTATTAGGTCTATAACAGAATTAGGTCTATATTAGGTCTATATTAGGTCTATAACAGAATTAGGTCTATATTAGGTCTATAACAGAATTAGGTCTATAACAGTATTAGGTCTATAACAGTATTAGGTCTATAACAACATTAGGTCTATAACAGAATTAGGTCTATATTAGGTCTATAACAGCATTAGGTCTATAACAGTATTAGGTCTATAACAGAATTAGGTCTATAACAGTATTAGGTCTATAACAGAACTAGGTCTATAACAGTATTAGGTCTATATTAGGTCTATAACAGTATTAGGTCTATATTAGGTCTATAACAGTATTAGGTCTATATTAGGTCTATAACAGCATTAGGTCTATAACAGCATTAGGTCTATAACAGAATTAGGTCTATAACAGTATTAGGTCTATAACAGTATTAGGTCTATATTAGGTCAATAACAGAATTAGGTCTATATTAGGTCTATAACAGAATTAGGTCTATAACAGTATTAGGTCTATAACAGTATTATGTCTATATTAGGTCTATAACAATATTAGGTCTATAACAGCATTAGGTCTATATTAGGTCTATAACAGTATTAGGTCTATATTAGGTCTATAACAGCTTTAGGTCTTTATTAGGTCTATAACAGCAACAGGTCTATAACAGCATTAGGTCTATATTAGGTCTACAAAAGTATTAGGTCTATATTAGGTCTATAACAGCATTAGGTCTATAACAGTATTAGGTCTATATTAGGTCTATAACAGTATTAGGTCTATAACAGTATTAGGTCTATAACAGCATTAGGTCTATATTAGGTCTATAACAGCATTAGGTCTATAACAGTATTAGGTCTATATTAGGTCTATAACAGCATTAGGTCTATAAAAGCATTAGGTCTATAACAGTATTAGGTCTATATTAGGTCTATAACAGCATTAGGTCTGTAACAGCATTAGGTCTATAACAGTATTAGGTCTATATTAGGTCTATAACAGCATTAGGTCTATAACAGCATTAGGTCTATAACTGCATTAGGTCTATATTAGGTCTATAACAGCATTAGGTCTATAACAGTATTAGGTCTATAACAGTATTAGGTCTATAACAGCATTAGGTCTGTAACAGCATTAGGTCTATAACAGTATTCGGTCTATATTAGGTCTATAACAGCATTAGGTCTATAACAGTATTGGGTCTATAACAGTATTAGGTCTATATTAGGTCTATAACAGTATTAGGTCTATAACAGTATTAGGTCTATAACAGCATTAGGTCTATAACAGCATTATGTCTATAACAGTATTAGGTCTATATTAGGTATATAACAGCATTAGGTCTATAACAGTATTAGGTCTATAACAGTATTAGGTCTATATTAGGTCTATAACAGTATTAGGTCTATAAAAGTATTAGGTCTATATTAGGTCTATAACAGCATTAGCTCTATAACAGCATTAGGTCTATAACAACATTAGGTCTATAACAGCATTAGGTCTATATTAGGTCTATAACAGTATTAGGTCTATAACAGCATTAGGTCTATAACAGTATTAGGTCTATATTAGGTCTATAACAGTATTAGGTCTATAACAGTATTAGGTCTATAACAGAATTAGGTCTATAACAATATTAGGTCTATATTAGGTCTATAACAGCATTAGTCTATAACATCATTAGGTCTATATTAGGTCTATAACAGTATTAGGTATATATTAGGTCTATAACAGCATTAGGTCTATAACAGTATTAGGTCTATATTAGGTCTATAACAGTATTAGGTCTATAACAGTATTAGGTCTATAACAGCATTAGGTCTACATTAGGTCTATAACAGCATTAGGTCTATAACAGCATTAGGTCTATATTAGGTCTATAACAGCATTAGGTATATAACAGCATTAGGTCTATAACAGTATTAGGTCTATATTAGGTCTATAACAGCATTAGGTCTATAACAGCATTAGGTCTATAACTAGCATTAGGTCTATATTAGGTCTATAACAGCATTAGGTCTATAACAGTATTAGGTCTATAACAGTATTAGGTCTATAACAGCATTAGGTCTATAACAGCATTAGGTCTATAACAGTATTAGGTCTATATTAGGTCTATAACAGCATTAGGTCTATAACAGCATTAGGTCTATATTAGGTCTATAACAGCATTAGGTCTATAACAGTATTAGGTCTATAACAGCATTAGGTCTATAACAGTATTAGGTCTATATTAGGTCTATAACAGTATTAGGTCTATAACAGTATTAGGTCTATAACATTATTAGGTCTATATTAGGTCTATAACAGCATTAGGTCTATAAAAGCATTAGGTCTATAACAGTATTAGGTCAATAACAGTATTAGGTCTTTAATAGGTCTATAACCGTATTAGGTCTATATTAGGTCTATAACAGCATTAGGTCTATAACAGCATTAGGTCTATAACAGCATTAGGTCTATAACAGTATTAGGTCTATAACAGCATTAGGTCTATATTAGGTCTATAACAGCATTAGGTCTATAACAGTATTAGGTCTATAACAGCATTAGGTCTATATTAGGTCTATAACAGCATTAGGTCTATAACAGCATTAGGTCTATAACAGTATTAGGTCTATAACAGCATTAGGTCTATATTAGGTCTATAACAGCATTAGGTCTATAACAGCATTAGGTCTATAACAGTATTAGGTCTATAACAGAATTAGGTCTATAACAGTATTAGGTATATATTAGGTCTATAACAGCATTAGGTCTATAACAGTATTAGGTCTATAACAGCATTAGGTCTATAACAGTATTAGGTCTGTAACAGCATTAGGTCTATAACAGTATTAGGTCTATATTAGGTCTATAACAGTATTAGGTCTATATTAGGTCTATAACAGTATTAGGTCTATATTAGGTCTATAACAGAATTAGGTCTATAACAGTATTAGGTCTATAACAGCATTAGGTCTATATTAGGTCTATAACAGCATTAGGTCTATATTAGGTCTATAACAGTATTAGGTCTATTTTAGGTCTATAACAGTATTAGGTCTATAACAGTATTAGGTCTATATTAGGTCTATAACAGTATTAGGTCTATATTAGGTCTATAACAGCATTAGGTCTATAACAGTATTAGGTCTATATTAGGTCTATAACAGTATTAGGTCTATAACAATATTAGGTCTATAACAGAATTAGGTCTATATTAGGTCTATAACAGCATTAGGTATATAACAGTATTAGGTCTATAACAGTATTAGGTCTATATAAGGTCTATAACAGCATTAGGTCTATAACAGCATTAGGTCTATAACAGCATTAGGGCTATAACAGTATTAGGTCTATATTAGGTCTATAACAGTATTAGGTCTATAACAGTATTAGGTCTATAACAGCATTAGGTCTATATTAGGTCTATAACAGCATTAGGTCTATAACAGTATTAGGTCTATAACAGCATTAGGTCTATAACAGCATTAGGTCTATAACAGTATTAGGTCTATATTAGGTCTATAACAGTATTAGGTCTATATTAGGTCTATAATAGTATTAGGTCTATAACAGTATTAGGTCTATATTAGGTCTATAACAGCATTAGGTCTATATTAGATCTATAACAGTATTAGGTCTATATTAGATCTATAACAGCATTAGGTCTATATTAGGTCTATAACAGCATTAGGTCTATAACTATATTAGGTCTATAACAGTATTAGGTCTATAACAGTATTAGGTCTATTACAGAATTAGGTCTATATTAGGTCTATAACAGCATTAGGTCTATAACAGCATTAGGTCTATAACAGCATTAGTTCTATAACAGCATTAGGTCTATATTAGGTCTATAACAGCATTAGGTCTATATTAGGTCTATAACAGCATTAGGTCTATAACAGTATTAGGTCTATATTAGGTCTATAACAGCATTAGGTCTATATTAGATCTATAACAGTATTAGGTCTATATTAGATCTATAACAGCATTAGGTCTATATTAGGTCTATAACAGCATTAGGTCTATAACTATATTAGGTCTATAACAGTATTAGGTCTATAACAGTATTAGGTCTATAACAGAATTAGGTCTATATTAGGTCTATAACAGCATTAGGTCTATAACAGCATTAGGTCTATAACAGCATTAGGTCTATATTAGGTCTACAAAAGTATTAGGTCTATATTAGGTCTATAACAGCATTAGGTCTATAACAGTATTAGGTCTATATTAGGTCTATAACAGTATTAGGTCTATAACAGTATTAGGTCTATAACAGCATTAGGTCTATATTAGGTCTATAACAGCATTAGGTCTATAACAGTATTAGGTCTATATTAGGTCTATAACAGCATTAGGTCTATAAAAGCATTAGGTCTATAACAGTATTAGGTCTATATTAGGTCTATAACAGCATTAGGTCTGTAACAGCATTAGGTCTATAACAGTATTAGGTCTATATTAGGTCTATAACAGCATTAGGTCTATAACAGCATTAGGTCTATAACTGCATTAGGTCTATATTAGGTCTATAACAGCATTAGGTCTATAACAGTATTAGGTCTATAACAGTATTAGGTCTATAACAGCATTAGGTCTGTAACAGCATTAGGTCTATAACAGTATTCGGTCTATATTAGGTCTATAACAGCATTAGGTCTATAACAGTATTGGGTCTATAACAGTATTAGGTCTATATTAGGTCTATAACAGTATTAGGTCTATAACAGTATTAGGTCTATAACAGCATTAGGTCTATAACAGCATTATGTCTATAACAGTATTAGGTCTATATTAGGTATATAACAGCATTAGGTCTATAACAGTATTAGGTCTATAACAGTATTAGGTCTATATTAGGTCTATAACAGTATTAGGTCTATAAAAGTATTAGGTCTATATTAGGTCTATAACAGCATTAGCTCTATAACAGCATTAGGTCTATAACAACATTAGGTCTATAACAGCATTAGGTCTATATTAGGTCTATAACAGTATTAGGTCTATAACAGCATTAGGTCTATAACAGTATTAGGTCTATATTAGGTCTATAACAGTATTAGGTCTATAACAGTATTAGGTCTATAACAGAATTAGGTCTATAACAATATTAGGTCTATATTAGGTCTATAACAGCATTAGTCTATAACATCATTAGGTCTATATTAGGTCTATAACAGTATTAGGTATATATTAGGTCTATAACAGCATTAGGTCTATAACAGTATTAGGTCTATATTAGGTCTATAACAGTATTAGGTCTATAACAGTATTAGGTCTATAACAGCATTAGGTCTACATTAGGTCTATAACAGCATTAGGTCTATAACAGCATTAGGTCTATATTAGGTCTATAACAGCATTAGGTATATAACAGCATTAGGTCTATAACAGTATTAGGTCTATATTAGGTCTATAACAGCATTAGGTCTATAACAGCATTAGGTCTATAACTAGCATTAGGTCTATATTAGGTCTATAACAGCATTAGGTCTATAACAGTATTAGGTCTATAACAGTATTAGGTCTATAACAGCATTAGGTCTATAACAGCATTAGGTCTATAACAGTATTAGGTCTATATTAGGTCTATAACAGCATTAGGTCTATAACAGCATTAGGTCTATATTAGGTCTATAACAGCATTAGGTCTATAACAGTATTAGGTCTATAACAGCATTAGGTCTATAACAGTATTAGGTCTATATTAGGTCTATAACAGTATTAGGTCTATAACAGTATTAGGTCTATAACATTATTAGGTCTATATTAGGTCTATAACAGCATTAGGTCTATAAAAGCATTAGGTCTATAACAGTATTAGGTCAATAACAGTATTAGGTCTTTAATAGGTCTATAACCGTATTAGGTCTATATTAGGTCTATAACAGCATTAGGTCTATAACAGCATTAGGTCTATAACAGCATTAGGTCTATAACAGTATTAGGTCTATAACAGCATTAGGTCTATATTAGGTCTATAACAGCATTAGGTCTATAACAGTATTAGGTCTATAACAGCATTAGGTCTATATTAGGTCTATAACAGCATTAGGTCTATAACAGCATTAGGTCTATAACAGTATTAGGTCTGTAACAGCATTAGGTCTATAACAGTATTAGGTCTATATTAGGTCTATAACAGTATTAGGTCTATATTAGGTCTATAACAGTATTAGGTCTATATTAGGTCTATAACAGAATTAGGTCTATAACAGTATTAGGTCTATAACAGCATTAGGTCTATATTAGGTCTATAACAGCATTAGGTCTATATTAGGTCTATAACAGTATTAGGTCTATTTTAGGTCTATAACAGTATTAGGTCTATAACAGTATTAGGTCTATATTAGGTCTATAACAGTATTAGGTCTATATTAGGTCTATAACAGCATTAGGTCTATAACAGTATTAGGTCTATATTAGGTCTATAACAGTATTAGGTCTATAACAATATTAGGTCTATAACAGAATTAGGTCTATATTAGGTCTATAACAGCATTAGGTATATAACAGTATTAGGTCTATAACAGTATTAGGTCTATATAAGGTCTATAACAGCATTAGGTCTATAACAGCATTAGGTCTATAACAGCATTAGGGCTATAACAGTATTAGGTCTATATTAGGTCTATAACAGTATTAGGTCTATAACAGTATTAGGTCTATAACAGCATTAGGTCTATATTAGGTCTATAACAGCATTAGGTCTATAACAGTATTAGGTCTATAACAGCATTAGGTCTATAACAGCATTAGGTCTATAACAGTATTAGGTCTATATTAGGTCTATAACAGTATTAGGTCTATATTAGGTCTATAATAGTATTAGGTCTATAACAGTATTAGGTCTATATTAGGTCTATAACAGCATTAGGTCTATATTAGATCTATAACAGTATTAGGTCTATATTAGATCTATAACAGCATTAGGTCTATATTAGGTCTATAACAGCATTAGGTCTATAACTATATTAGGTCTATAACAGTATTAGGTCTATAACAGTATTAGGTCTATTACAGAATTAGGTCTATATTAGGTCTATAACAGCATTAGGTCTATAACAGCATTAGGTCTATAACAGCATTAGTTCTATAACAGCATTAGGTCTATATTAGGTCTATAACAGCATTAGGTCTATATTAGGTCTATAACAGCATTAGGTCTATAACAGTATTAGGTCTATATTAGGTCTATAACAGCATTAGGTCTATATTAGATCTATAACAGTATTAGGTCTATATTAGATCTATAACAGCATTAGGTCTATATTAGGTCTATAACAGCATTAGGTCTATAACTATATTAGGTCTATAACAGTATTAGGTCTATAACAGTATTAGGTCTATAACAGAATTAGGTCTATATTAGGTCTATAACAGCATTAGGTCTATAACAGCATTAGGTCTATAACAGCATTAGGTCTATATTAGGTCTACAAAAGTATTAGGTCTATATTAGGTCTATAACAGCATTAGGTCTATAACAGTATTAGGTCTATATTAGGTCTATAACAGTATTAGGTCTATAACAGTATTAGGTCTATAACAGCATTAGGTCTATATTAGGTCTATAACAGCATTAGGTCTATAACAGTATTAGGTCTATATTAGGTCTATAACAGCATTAGGTCTATAAAAGCATTAGGTCTATAACAGTATTAGGTCTATATTAGGTCTATAACAGCATTAGGTCTGTAACAGCATTAGGTCTATAACAGTATTAGGTCTATATTAGGTCTATAACAGCATTAGGTCTATAACAGCATTAGGTCTATAACTGCATTAGGTCTATATTAGGTCTATAACAGCATTAGGTCTATAACAGTATTAGGTCTATAACAGTATTAGGTCTATAACAGCATTAGGTCTGTAACAGCATTAGGTCTATAACAGTATTCGGTCTATATTAGGTCTATAACAGCATTAGGTCTATAACAGTATTGGGTCTATAACAGTATTAGGTCTATATTAGGTCTATAACAGTATTAGGTCTATAACAGTATTAGGTCTATAACAGCATTAGGTCTATAACAGCATTATGTCTATAACAGTATTAGGTCTATATTAGGTATATAACAGCATTAGGTCTATAACAGTATTAGGTCTATAACAGTATTAGGTCTATATTAGGTCTATAACAGTATTAGGTCTATAAAAGTATTAGGTCTATATTAGGTCTATAACAGCATTAGCTCTATAACAGCATTAGGTCTATAACAACATTAGGTCTATAACAGCATTAGGTCTATATTAGGTCTATAACAGTATTAGGTCTATAACAGCATTAGGTCTATAACAGTATTAGGTCTATATTAGGTCTATAACAGTATTAGGTCTATAACAGTATTAGGTCTATAACAGAATTAGGTCTATAACAATATTAGGTCTATATTAGGTCTATAACAGCATTAGTCTATAACATCATTAGGTCTATATTAGGTCTATAACAGTATTAGGTATATATTAGGTCTATAACAGCATTAGGTCTATAACAGTATTAGGTCTATATTAGGTCTATAACAGTATTAGGTCTATAACAGTATTAGGTCTATAACAGCATTAGGTCTACATTAGGTCTATAACAGCATTAGGTCTATAACAGCATTAGGTCTATATTAGGTCTATAACAGCATTAGGTATATAACAGCATTAGGTCTATAACAGTATTAGGTCTATATTAGGTCTATAACAGCATTAGGTCTATAACAGCATTAGGTCTATAACTAGCATTAGGTCTATATTAGGTCTATAACAGCATTAGGTCTATAACAGTATTAGGTCTATAACAGTATTAGGTCTATAACAGCATTAGGTCTATAACAGCATTAGGTCTATAACAGTATTAGGTCTATATTAGGTCTATAACAGCATTAGGTCTATAACAGCATTAGGTCTATATTAGGTCTATAACAGCATTAGGTCTATAACAGTATTAGGTCTATAACAGCATTAGGTCTATAACAGTATTAGGTCTATATTAGGTCTATAACAGTATTAGGTCTATAACAGTATTAGGTCTATAACATTATTAGGTCTATATTAGGTCTATAACAGCATTAGGTCTATAAAAGCATTAGGTCTATAACAGTATTAGGTCAATAACAGTATTAGGTCTTTAATAGGTCTATAACCGTATTAGGTCTATATTAGGTCTATAACAGCATTAGGTCTATAACAGCATTAGGTCTATAACAGCATTAGGTCTATAACAGTATTAGGTCTATAACAGCATTAGGTCTATATTAGGTCTATAACAGCATTAGGTCTATAACAGTATTAGGTCTATAACAGCATTAGGTCTATATTAGGTCTATAACAGCATTAGGTCTATAACAGCATTAGGTCTATAACAGTATTAGGTCTATAACAGCATTAGGTCTATATTAGGTCTATAACAGCATTAGGTCTATAACAGCATTAGGTCTATAACAGTATTAGGTCTATAACAGAATTAGGTCTATAACAGTATTAGGTATATATTAGGTCTATAACAGCATTAGGTCTATAACAGTATTAGGTCTATAACAGCATTAGGTCTATAACAGCATTAGGTCTATAACAATATTAGGTCTATATTAGGTCTATAACAGCATTTGGTCTATAACAGTATTAGGTCTATAACAGCATTAGGTCTATAACAGTATTAGGTCTGTAACAGCATTAGGTCTATAACAGTATTAGGTCTATATTAGGTCTATAACAGTATTAGGTCTATATTAGGTCTATAACAGTATTAGGTCTATATTAGGTCTATAACAGAATTAGGTCTATAACAGTATTAGGTCTATAACAGCATTAGGTCTATATTAGGTCTATAACAGCATTAGGTCTATATTAGGTCTATAACAGTATTAGGTCTATTTTAGGTCTATAACAGTATTAGGTCTATAACAGTATTAGGTCTATATTAGGTCTATAACAGTATTAGGTCTATATTAGGTCTATAACAGCATTAGGTCTATAACAGTATTAGGTCTATATTAGGTCTATAACAGTATTAGGTCTATAACAATATTAGGTCTATAACAGAATTAGGTCTATATTAGGTCTATAACAGCATTAGGTATATAACAGTATTAGGTCTATAACAGTATTAAGTCTATATAAGGTCTATAACAGCATTAGGTCTATAACAGCATTAGGTCTATAACAGCATTAGGGCTATAACAGTATTAGGTCTATATTAGGTCTATAACAGTATTAGGTCTATAACAGTATTAGGTCTATAACAGCATTAGGTCTATATTAGGTCTATAACAGCATTAGGTCTATAACAGTATTAGGTCTATAACAGCATTAGGTCTATAACAGCATTAGGTCTATAACAGTATTAGGTCTATATTAGGTCTATAACAGTATTAGGTCTATATTAGGTCTATAATAGTATTAGGTCTATAACAGTATTAGGTCTATATTAGATCTATAACAGCATTAGGTCTATATTAGGTCTATAACAGCATTAGGTCTATAACTATATTAGGTCTATAACAGTATTAGGTCTATAACAGTATTAGGTCTATTACAGAATTAGGTCTATATTAGGTCTATAACAGCATTAGGTCTATAACAGCATTAGGTCTATAACAGCATTAGTTCTATAACAGCATTAGGTCTATATTAGGTCTATAACAGCATTAGGTCTATATTAGGTCTATAACAGCATTAGGTCTATAACAGTATTAGGTCTATATTAGGTCTATAACAGCATTAGGTCTATATTAGATCTATAACAGTATTAGGTCTATATTAGATCTATAACAGCATTAGGTCTATATTAGGTCTATAACAGCATTAGGTCTATAACTATATTAGGTCTATAACAGTATTAGGTCTATAACAGTATTAGGTCTATAACAGAATTAGGTCTATATTAGGTCTATAACAGCATTAGGTCTATAACAGCATTAGGTCTATAACAGCATTAGGTCTATATTAGGTCTATAACAGCATTAGGTCTATATTAGGTCTATAACAGTATTAGGTCTATAACAGCATTAGGTCTACAACAGCATTAGGTCTACAACAGCATTAGGTCTACAACAGCATTAGGTCTATAACAGTATTAGGTCTATAACAGCATTCGGTCTATAACAGTATTAGGTCTATATTAGGTCTATAACAGCATTAGGTCTATAACAGTATTAGGTCTATAACAGTATTAGGTCTATAACAGCATTAGGTCTATAACAGCATTAGGTCTATATTAGGTCTATAACAGTATTAGGTCTACAACAGTATTAGGTCTATATTAGGTCTATAACAGTATTAGGTCTATAACAATATTAGGTCTATAACAGTATTAGGTCTATATTAGGTATATAACAATATTAGGTCTATAACCGTATTAGGTCTATATTAGGTCTATAACAGCATTAGGTCTATAACAGCATTAGGTCTATAACAGCATTAGGTCTATAACAGTATTAGGTCTATAACAGCATTAGGTCTATATTAGGTCTATAACAGCATTAGGTCTATAACAGTATTAGGTCTATAACAACATTAGGTCTATATTAGGTCTATAACAGCATTAGGTCTATAACAGCATTAGGTCTATAACAGTATTAGGTCTATAACAGCATTAGGTCTATATTAGGTCTATAACAGCATTAGGTCTATAACAGCATTAGGTCTATAACAGTATTAGGTCTATAACAGAATTAGGTCTATAACAGTATTAGGTATATATTAGGTCTATAACAGAATTAGGTCTATAACAGTATTAGGTCTATAACATCATTAGGTCTATAACAGCATTAGGTCTATAACAGCATTAGGTCTATAACAGTATTAGGTCTATAACAGCATTAGGTCTATAACAGCATTAGGTCTATAACAATATTAGGTCTATATTAGGTCTATAACAGCATTTGGTCTATAACAGTATTAGGTCTATAACAGCATTAGGTCTATAACAGTATTAGGTCTGTAACAGCATTAGGTCTGTAACAGTATTAGGTCTATATTAGGTCTATAACAGTATTAGGTCTATATTAGGTCTATAACAGTATTAGGTCTATATTAGGTCTATAACAGAATTAGGTCTATAACAGTATTAGGTCTATAACAGCATTAGGTCTACATTAGGTCTATAACAGCATTAGGTCTATATTAGGTCTATAACAGTATTAGGTCTATATTAGGTCTATAACAGTATTAGGTCTATAACAGTATTAGGTCTATATTAGGTCTATAACAGTATTAGGTGTTTATTAGGTCTATAACAGCATTAGGTCTATAACAGTATTAGGTCTATATTAGGTCTATAACAGTATTAGGTCTATAACAATATTAGGTCTATAACAGAATTAGGTCTATATTAGGTCTATAACAGCATTAGGTATATAACAGTATTAGGTCTATAACAGTATTAGGTCTATATAAGGTCTATAACAGCATTAGGTCTATAACAGCATTAGGTCTATAACAGCATTAGGGCTATAACAGTATTAGGTCTATATTAGGTCTATAACAGTATTAGGTCTATAACAGTATTAGGTCTATAACAGCATTAGGTCTATATTAGGTCTATAACAGCATTAGGTCTATAACAGTATTAGGTCTATAACAGCATTAGGTCTATAACAGCATTAGGTCTATAACAGTATTAGGTCTATATTAGGTCTATAACAGTATTAGGTCTATATTAGGTCTATAATAGTATTAGGTCTATAACAGTATTAGGTCTATATTAGGTCTATAACAGCATTAGGTCTATATTAGATCTATAACAGTATTAGGTCTATATTAGATCTATAACAGCATTAGGTCTATATTAGGTCTATAACAGCATTAGGTCTATAACTATATTAGGTCTATAACAGTGTTAGGTCTATAACAGTATTAGGTCTATAACAGAATTAGGTCTATATTAGGTCTATAACAGCATTAGGTCTATAACAGCATTAGGTCTATATTAGGTCTATAACAGCATTAGGTCTATATTAGGTCTATAACAGCATTAGGTCTATAACAGTATTAGGTCTATATTAGGTCTATAACAGCATTAGGTCTATATTAGATCTATAACAGTATTAGGTCTATATTAGATCTATAACAGCATTAGGTCTATATTAGGTCTATAACAGCATTAGGTCTATAACTATATTAGGTCTATAACATTATTAGGTCTATAACAGTATTAGGTCTATAACAAAATTAGGTCTATATTAGGTCTATAACAGCATTAGGTCTATAACAGCATTAGGTCTATAACAGCATTAGGTCTATATTAGGTCTATAACAGCATTAGGTCTATATTAGGTCTATAACAGTATTAGGTCTATAACAGCATTAGGTCTACAACAGCATTAGGTCTACAACAGCATTAGGTCTTTAACAGTATTAGGTCTATAACAGCATTCGGTCTATTACAGTATTAGGTCTATATTAGGTCTATAACAGCATTAGGTCTATAACAGTATTAGGTCTATAACAGCATTAGGTCTATATTAGATCTATAACAGTATTAGGTCTATATTAGATCTATAACAGCATTAGGTCTATATTAGGTCTATAACAGCATTAGGTCTATAACAGCATTAGGTCTATAACAGCATTAGGTCTATAACAGCATTAGGTCTATATTAGGTCAATAACAGCATTAGGTCTATATTAGGTCTATAACAGCATTAGGTCTATAACAGTATTAGGTCTATATTAGGTCTATAACAGCATTAGGTCTATATTAGATCTATAACAGTATTAGGTCTATATTAGATCTATAACAGCATTAGGTCTATATTAGGTCTATAACAGCATTAGGTCTATAACTATATTAGGTCTATAACAGTATTAGGTCTATAACAGTATTAGGTCTATAACAGAATTAGGTCTATATTAGGTCTATAACAGCATTAGGTCTATAACAGCATTAGGTCTATAACAGCATTAGGTCTATATTAGGTCTATAACAGCATTAGGTCTATATTAGGTCTATAACAGTATTAGGTCTATAACAGCATTAGGTCTACAACAGCATTAGGTCTACAACAGCATTAGGTCTATAACAGTATTAGGTCTATAACAGCATTCGGTCTATAACAGCATTAGGTCTATATTAGGTCTATAACAGCATTAGGTCTATAACAGTATTAGGTCTATAACAGTATTAGGTCTATAACAGCATTAGGTCTATATTAGGTCTATAACAGCATTAGGTCTATAACAGCATTAGGTCTATAACAGTATTAGGTCTATAACAGAATTAGGTCTATAACAGTATTAGGTATATATTAGGTCTATAACAGAATTAGGTCTATAACAGTATTAGGTCTATAACAGCATTAGGTCTATAACAGCATTAGGTCTATAACAGTATTAGGTCTATATTAGGTCTATAACAGCATTAGGTCTATATTAGATCTATAACAGTATTAGGTCTATATTAGATCTATAACAGCATTAGGTCTATATTAGGTCTATAACAGCATTAGGTCTATAACTATATTAGGTCTATAACAGTATTAGGTCTATAACAGTATTAGGTCTATAACAGAATTAGGTCTATATTAGGTCTATAACAGCATTAGGTCTATAACAGCATTAGGTCTATAACAGCATTAGGTCTATATTAGGTCTATAACAGCATTAGGTCTATATTAGGTCTATAACAGTATTAGGTCTATAACAGCATTAGGTCTACAACAGCATTAGGTCTACAACAGCATTAGGTCTATAACAGTATTAGGTCTATAACAGCATTCGGTCTATAACAGCATTAGGTCTATATTAGGTCTATAACAGCATTAGGTCTATATTAGGTCTATAACAGTATTAGGTCTATAACAGCATTAGGTCTACAACAGCATTAGGTCTACAACAGCATTAGGTCTTTAACAGTATTAGGTCTATAACAGCATTCGGTCTATTACAGTATTAGGTCTATATTAGGTCTATAACAGCATTAGGTCTATAACAGTATTAGGTCTATAACAGCATTAGGTCTATATTAGATCTATAACAGTATTAGGTCTATATTAGATCTATAACAGCATTAGGTCTATATTAGGTCTATAACAGCATTAGGTCTATAACAGCATTAGGTCTATAACAGCATTAGGTCTATAACAGCATTAGGTCTATATTAGGTCAATAACAGCATTAGGTCTATATTAGGTCTATAACAGCATTAGGTTTATAACAGTATTAGGTCTATATTAGGTCTATAACAGCATTAGGTCTATATTAGATCTATAACAGTATTAGGTCTATATTAGATCTATAACAGCATTAGGTCTATATTAGGTCTATAACAGCATTAGGTCTATAACTATATTAGGTCTATAACAGTATTAGGTCTATAACAGTATTAGGTCTATAACAGAATTAGGTCTATATTAGGTCTATAACAGCATTAGGTCTATAACAGCATTAGGTCTATAACAGCATTAGGTCTATATTAGGTCTATAACAGCATTAGGTCTATATTAGGTCTATAACAGTATTAGGTCTATAACAGCATTATGTCTACAACAGCATTAGGTCTACAACAGCATTAGGTCTATAACAGTATTAGGTCTATAACAGCATTCGGTCTATAACAGCATTAGGTCTATATTAGGTCTATAACAGCATTAGGTCTATAACAGTATTAGGTCTATAACAGTATTAGGTCTATAACAGCATTAGGTCTATATTAGGTCTATAACAGCATTAGGTCTATAACAGCATTAGGTCTATAACAGTATTAGGTCTATAACAGAATTAGGTCTATAACAGTATTAGGTATATATTAGGTCTATAACAGAATTAGGTCTATAACAGTATTAGGTCTATAACAGCATTAGGTCTATAACAGCATTAGGTCTATAACAGCATTAGGTCTATATTAGGTCAATAACAGCATTAGGTCTATATTAGGTCTATAACAGCATTAGGTCTATAACAGTATTAGGTCTATATTAGGTCTATAACAGCATTAGGTCTATATTAGATCTATAACAGTATTAGGTCTATATTAGATCTATAACAGCATTAGGTCTATATTAGGTCTATAACAGCATTAGGTCTATAACTATATTAGGTCTATAACAGTATTAGGTCTATAACAGTATTAGGTCTATATTAGGTCTATAACAGCATTAGGTCTATAACAGCATTAGGTCTATAACAGCATTAGGTCTATATTAGGTCTATAACAGCATTAGGTCTATATTAGGTCTATAACAGTATTAGGTCTATAACAGCATTAGGTCTACAACAGCATTAGGTCTACAACAGCATTAGGTCTATAACAGTATTAGGTCTATAACAGCATTCGGTCTATAACAGCATTAGGTCTATATTAGGTCTATAACAGCATTAGGTCTATAACAGTATTAGGTCTATAACAGCATTAGGTCTATAACAGCATTAGGTCTATAACAGTATTAGGTCTATATTAGGTCTATAACAGTATTAGGTCTATATTAGGTCTATAATAGTATTAGGTCTATAACAGTATTAGGTCTATATTAGGTCTATAACAGCATTAGGTCTATATTAGATCTATAACAGTATTAGGTCTATATTAGATCTATAACAGCATTAGGTCTATATTAGGTCTATAACAGCATTAGGTCTATAACTATATTAGGTCTATAACAGTATTAGGTCTATAACAGTATTAGGTCTATTACAGAATTAGGTCTATATTAGGTCTATAACAGCATTAGGTCTATAACAGCATTAGGTCTATAACAGCATTAGTTCTATAACAGCATTAGGTCTATATTAGGTCTATAACAGCATTAGGTCTATATTAGGTCTATAACAGCATTAGGTCTATAACAGTATTAGGTCTATATTAGGTCTATAACAGCATTAGGTCTATATTAGATCTATAACAGTATTAGGTCTATATTAGATCTATAACAGCATTAGGTCTATATTAGGTCTATAACAGCATTAGGTCTATAACTATATTAGGTCTATAACAGTATTAGGTCTATAACAGTATTAGGTCTATAACAGAATTAGGTCTATATTAGGTCTATAACAGCATTAGGTCTATAACAGCATTAGGTCTATAACAGCATTAGGTCTATATTAGGTCTATAACAGCATTAGGTCTATATTAGGTCTATAACAGTATTAGGTCTATAACAGCATTAGGTCTACAACAGCATTAGGTCTACAACAGCATTAGGTCTATAACAGTATTAGGTCTATAACAGCATTCGGTCTATAACAGTATTAGGTCTATATTAGGTCTATAACAGCATTAGGTCTATAACAGTATTAGGTCTATAACAGTATTAGGTCTATAACAGCATTAGGTCTATAACAGCATTAGGTCTATATTAGGTCTATAACAGTATTAGGTCTACAACAGTATTAGGTCTATATTAGGTCTATAACAGTATTAGGTCTATAACAATATTAGGTCTATAACAGTATTAGGTCTATATTAGGTATATAACAATATTAGGTCTATAACCGTATTAGGTCTATATTAGGTCTATAACAGCATTAGGTCTATAACAGCATTAGGTCTATAACAGCATTAGGTCTATAACAGTATTAGGTCTATAACAGCATTAGGTCTATAACAGTATTAGGTCTATAACAGCATTAGGTCTATATTAGGTCTATAACAGCATTAGGTCTATAACAGCATTTGGTCTATAACAGCATTAGGTCTATAACAGTATTAGGTCTATAACAGCATTAGGTCTATAACAGCATTAGGTCTATAACAGTATTAGGTCTATAACAGAATTAGGTCTATAACAGTATTAGGTATATATTAGGTCTATAACAGAATTAGGTCTATAACAGTATTAGGTCTATAACAGCATTAGGTCTATAACAGCATTAGGTCTATAACAGCATTAGGTCTATAACAGTATTAGGTCTATAACAGCATTAGGTCTATAACAGCATTAGGTCTATAACAATATTAGGTCTATATTAGGTCTATAACAGCATTTGGTCTATAACAGTATTAGGTCTATAACAGCATTAGGTCTATAACAGTATTAGGTCTGTAACAGCATTAGGTCTATAACAGTATTAGGTCAATATTAGGTCTATAACAGTATTAGGTCTATATTAGGTCTATAACAGTATTAGGTCTATATTAGGTCTATAACAGAATTAGGTCTATAACAGTATTAGGTCTATAACAGCATTAGGTCTACATTAGGTCTATAACAGCATTAGGTCTATATTAGGTCTATAACAGTATTAGGTCTATATTAGGTCTATAACAGTATTAGGTCTATATTAGGTCTATAACAGTATTAGGTCTATATTGGGTCTATAACAGCATTAGGTCTATAACAGTATTAGGTCTATATTAGGTCTATAACAGTATTAGGTCTATAACAATATTAGGTCTATAACAGAATTACGTCTATATTAGGTCTATAACAGCATTAGGTCTATAACAGTATTAGGTCTATATTAGGTCTATAACAGCATTAGGTCTATATTAGATCTATAACAGTATTAGGTCTATATTAGATCTATAACAGCATTAGGTCTATATTAGGTCTATAACAGCATTAGGTCTATAACTATATTAGGTCTATAACAGTATTAGGTCTATAACAGTATAAGGTCTATAACAGAATTAGGTCTATATTAGGTCTATAATAGCATTAGGTCTATAACAGCATTAGGTCTATAACAGCATTAGGTCTATATTAGGTCTATAACAGCATTAGGTCTATATTAGGTCTATAACAGTATTAGGTCTATAACAGCATTAGGTCTACAACAGCATTAGGTCTACAACAGCATTTGGTCTTTAACAGTATTAGGTCTATAACAGCATTCGGTCTATTACAGTATTAGGTCTATATTAGGTCTATAACAGCATTAGGTCTATAACAGTATTAGGTCTATAACAGCATTAGGTCTATATTAGATCTATAACAGTATTAGGTCTATATTAGATCTATAACAGCATTAGGTCTATATTAGGTCTATAACAGCATTAGGTCTATAACAGCATTAGGTCTATAACAGCATTAGGTCTATAACAGCATTAGGTCTATATTAGGTCAATAACAGCATTAGGTCTATATTAGGTCTATAACAGCATTAGGTCTATAACAGTATTAGGTCTATATTAGGTCTATAACAGCATTAGGTCTATATTAGATCTATAACAGTATTAGGTCTATATTAGATCTATAACAGCATTAGGTCTATATTAGGTCTATAACAGCATTAGGTCTATAACTATATTAGGTCTATAACAGTATTAGGTCTATAACAGTATTAGGTCTATAACAGAATTAGGTCTATATTAGGTCTATAACAGCATTAGGTCTATAACAGCATTAGGTCTATAACAGCATTAGGTCTATATTAGGTCTATAACAGCATTAGGTCTATATTAGGTCTATAACAGTATTAGGTCTATAACAGCATTAGGTCTACAACAGCATTAGGTCTACAACAGCATTAGGTCTATAACAGTATTAGGTCTATAACAGCATTCGGTCTATAACAGCATTAGGTCTATATTAGGTCTATAACAGCATTAGGTCTATATTAGGTCTATAACAGTATTAGGTCTATAACAGCATTAGGTCTACAACAGCATTAGGTCTACAACAGCATTAGGTCTTTAACAGTATTAGGTCTATAACAGCATTCGGTCTATTACAGTATTAGGTCTATATTAGGTCTATAACAGTATTAGGTCTATAACAGCATTAGGTCTATATTAGATCTATAACAGTATTAGGTCTATATTAGATCTATAACAGCATTAGGTCTATATTAGGTCTATAACAGCATTAGGTCTATAACAGCATTAGGTCTATAACAGCATTAGGTCTATAACAGCATTAGGTCTATATTAGGTCAATAACAGCATTAGGTCTATATTAGGTCTATAACAGCATTAGGTTTATAACAGTATTAGGTCTATATTAGGTCTATAACAGCATTAGGTCTATATTAGATCTATAACAGTATTAGGTCTATATTAGATCTATAACAGCATTAGGTCTATATTAGGTCTATAACAGCATTAGGTCTATAACTATATTAGGTCTATAACAGTATTAGGTCTATAACAGTATTAGGTCTATAACAGAATTAGGTCTATATTAGGTCTATAACAGCATTAGGTCTATAACAGCATTAGGTCTATAACAGCATTAGGTCTATATTAGGTCTATAACAGAATTAGGTCTATATTAGGTCTATAACAGTATTAGGTCTATAACAGCATTAGGTCTACAACAGCATTAGGTCTACAACAGCATTAGGTCTATAACAGTATTAGGTCTATAACAGCATTCGGTCAATAACAGCATTAGGTCTATATTAGGTCTATAACAGCATTAGGTCTATAACAGTATTAGGTCTATAACAGTATTAGGTCTATAACAGCATTAGGTCTATATTAGGTCTATAACAGCATTAGGTCTATAACAGCATTAGGTCTATAACAGTATTAGGTCTATAACAGAATTAGGTCTATAACAGTATTAGGTATATATTAGGTCTATAACAGAATTAGGTCTATAACAGTATTAGGTCTATAACAGCATTAGGTCTATAACAGCATTAGGTCTATAACAGCATTAGGTCTATATTAGGTCAATAACAGCATTAGGTCTATATTAGGTCTATAACAGCATTAGGTCTATAACAGTATTAGGTCTATATTAGGTCTATAACAGCATTAGGTCTATATTAGATCTATAACAGTATTAGGTCTATATTAGATCTATAACAGCATTAGGTCTATATTAGGTCTATAACAGCATTAGGTCTATAACTATATTAGGTCTATAACAGTATTAGGTCTATAACAGTATTAGGTCTATAACAGAATTAGGTCTATATTAGGTCTATAACAGCATTAGGTCTATAACAGCATTAGGTCTATAACAGCATTAGGTCTATATTAGGTCTATAACAGCATTAGGTCTATATTAGGTCTATAACAGTATTAGGTCTATAACAGCATTAGGTCTACAACAGCATTAGGTCTACAACAGCATTAGGTCTATAACAGTATTAGGTCTATAACAGCATTCGGTCTATAACAGCATTAGGTCTATATTAGGTCTATAACAGCATTAGGTCTATAACAGTATTAGGTCTATAACAGCATTAGGTCTATAACAGCATTAGGTCTATAACAGTATTAGGTCTATATTAGGTCTATAACAGTATTAGGTCTATATTAGGTCTATAATAGTATTAGGTCTATAACAGTATTAGGTCTATATTAGGTCTATAACAGCATTAGGTCTATATTAGATCTATAACAGTATTAGGTCTATATTAGATCTATAACAGCATTAGGTCTATATTAGGTCTATAACAGCATTAGGTCTATAACTATATTAGGTCTATAACAGTATTAGGTCTATAACAGTATTAGGTCTATTACAGAATTAGGTCTATATTAGGTCTATAACAGCATTAGGTCTATAACAGCATTAGGTCTATAACAGCATTAGTTCTATAACAGCATTAGGTCTATATTAGGTCTATAACAGCATTAGGTCTATATTAGGTCTATAACAGAATTAGGTCTATAACAGTATTAGGTATATATTAGGTCTATAACAGAATTAGGTCTATAACAGTATTAGGTCTATAACAGCATTAGGTCTATAACAGCATTAGGTCTATAACAGCATTAGGTCTATATTAAGTCAATAACAGCATTAGGTCTATATTAGGTCTATAACAGCATTAGGTCTATAACAGTATTAGGTCTATATTAGGTCTATAACAGCATTAGGTCTATATTAGATCTATAACAGTATTAGGTCTATATTAGATCTATAACAGCATTAGGTCTATATTAGGTCTATAACAGCATTAGGTCTATAACTATATTAGGTCTATAACAGTATTAGGTCTATAACAGTATTAGGTCTATAACAGAATTAGGTCTATATTAGGTCTATAACAGCATTAGGTCTATAACAGCATTAGGTCTATAACAGCATTAGGTCTATATTAGGTCTATAACAGCATTAGGTCTATATTAGGTCTATAACAGTATTAGGTCTATAATAGCATTAGGTCTACAACAGCATTAGGTCTACAACAGCATTAGGTCTATAACAGTATTAGGTCTATAACAGCATTCGGTCTATAACAGCATTAGGTCTATATTAGGTCTATAACAGCATTAGGTCTATAACAGTATTAGGTCTATAACAGCATTAGGTCTATAACAGCATTAGGTCTATAACAGTATTAGGTCTATATTAGGTCTATAACAGTATTAGGTCTATATTAGGTCTATAATAGTATTAGGTCTATAACAGTATTAGGTCTATATTAGGTCTATAACAGCATTAGGTCTATATTAGATCTATAACAGTATTAGGTCTATATTAGATCTATAACAGCATTAGGTCTATATTAGGTCTATAACAGCATTAGGTCTATAACTATATTAGGTCTATAACAGTATTAGGTCTATAACAGTATTAGGTCTATTACAGAATTAGGTCTATATTAGGTCTATAACAGCATTAGGTCTATAACAGCATTAGGTCTATAACAGCATTAGTTCTATAACAGCATTAGGTCTATATTAGGTCTATAACAGCATTAGGTCTATATTAGGTCTATAACAGCATTAGGTCTATAACAGTATTAGGTCTATATTAGGTCTATAACAGCATTAGGTCTATATTAGATCTATAACAGTATTAGGTCTATATTAGATCTATAACAGCATTAGGTCTATATTAGGTCTATAACAGCATTAGGTCTATAACAATATTAGGTCTATAACAGTATTAGGTCTATAACAGTATTAGGTCTATAACAGAATTAGGTCTATATTAGGTCTATAACAGCATTAGGTCTATAACAGCATTAGGTCTATAACAGCATTAGGTCTATATTAGGTCTATAACAGCATTAGGTCTATATTAGGTCTATAACAGTATTAGGTCTATAACAGCATTAGGTCTACAACAGCATTAGGTCTACAACAGCATTAGGTCTATAACAGTATTAGGTCTATAACAGCATTCGGTCTATAACAGTATTAGGTCTATATTAGGTCTATAACAGCATTAGGTCTATAACAGTATTAGGTCTATAACAGTATTAGGTCTATAACAGCATTAGGTCTATAACAGCATTAGGTCTATATTAGGTCTATAACAGTATTAGGTCTACAACAGTATTAGGTCTATATTAGGTCTATAACAGTATTAGGTCTATAACAATATTAGGTCTATAACAGTATTAGGTCTATATTAGGTATATAACAATATTAGGTCTATAACCGTATTAGGTCTATATTAGGTCTATAACAGCATTAGGTCTATAACAGCATTAGGTCTATAACAGCATTAGGTCTATAACAGTATTAGGTCTATAACAGCATTAGGTCTATAACAGTATTAGGTCTATAACAGCATTAGGTCTATATTAGGTCTATAACAGCATTAGGTCTATAACAGCATTTGGTCTATAACAGCATTAGGTCTATAACAGTATTAGGTCTATAACAGCATTAGGTCTATAACAGCATTAGGTCTATAACAGTATTAGGTCTATAACAGAATTAGGTCTATAACAGTATTAGGTATATATTAGGTCTATAACAGAATTAGGTCTATAACAGTATTAGGTCTATAAGAGCATTAGGTCTATAACAGCATTAGGTCTATAACAGCATTAGGTCTATAACAGTATTAGGTCTATAACAGCATTAGGTCTATAACAGCATTAGGTCTATAACAATATTAGGTCTATATTAGGTCTATAACAGCATTTGGTCTATAACAGTATTAGGTCTATAACAGCATTAGGTCTATAACAGTATTAGGTCTGTAACAGCATTAGGTCTATAACAGTATTAGGTCTATATTAGGTCTATAACAGTATTAGGTCTATATTAGGTCTATAACAGTATTAGGTCTATATTAGGTCTATAACAGAATTAGGTCTATAACAGTATTAGGTCTATAACAGCATTAGGTCTACATTAGGTCTATAACAGCATTAGGTCTATATTAGGTCTATAACAGTATTAGGTCTATATTAGGTCTATAACAGTATTAGGTCTATAACAGTATTAGGTCTATATTAGGTCTATAACAGTATTAGGTCTATATTGGGTCTATAACAGCATTAGGTCTATAACAGTATTAGGTCTATATTAGGTCTATAACAGTATTAGGTCTATAACAATATTAGGTCTATAACAGAATTAGGTCTATATTAGGTCTATAACAGCATTAGGTATATAACAGTATTAGGTCTTTAACCTGTTGGGTCTAGGGGGCAGCATTTGCACGTCTGGATAAAAAAAATGTACCCGATTTAATCTGGTTACTAATCCTACCCAGTAACTAGAATATGCATATACTTATTATATATGGATAGAAAACACTCTAAAGTTTCCAAAACTGTTTGAATGGTGTCTGTGAGTATAACAGAACTCATTTGGCAGGCAAAACCCTGAGACATTTTCTGACAGGAAGTGGATACCTGATGTGTTGTATTGACTTTAAACCTCTCCCATTGAAAAACACAGGGGTTTAGGAATATTTTGGCACTTCCTATTGCTTCCACTAGATGTCACCAGCCTTTACAAAGTGTTTTGAGTCTTCTGGAGGGAGATCTGACCGAACAAGAGCCATGGAACGGTGATGTCCCATTAGACACCTGGCGCGCTACTTCATGTTGGGTACCCTCGTTCCAATACGTTATAAAAGGCTATGCATTCGTCCACCTTGAATATTATTCATGTTCTGGTTAAAAAAGGCCCTAATGATTTATGCTATACAACGTTTGACATGTTTGAACGAACGGAAATATATTTTTTCCCCTCGTTCATGACGAGAAGTCCGGCTGGCTTACATCATGTGCTAACGAGACGGAGATTTTTGGACATAAATGATGAGCTTTTTTGAACAAAACTACATTCGTTATGGACCTGTGATACCTGGAAGTGACATCTGATGAAGAGAATCAAAGGTAATGGATTATTTACATAGTATTTTCGATTTTAGATCTCCCCAACATGACGTCTAGTCTGTATCGCAACGCGTATTTTTCTGGGCACAGTGCTCAGATTATTGCAAAGTGTGATTTCCCAGTAAGGTTATTTTTAAATCTGGCAAGTTGATTGCGTTCAAAAGATGTAAATCTATAATTCTTTAAATGACAATATAATATTTTACCAATGTTTTCTAATTTTAATTATTTAATTTGTGACGCTGACTTGACTGCCGGTTATTGGAGGGAAACGATTTCCTCAACATCAATGCCATAGTAAAACGCTGTTTTTGTATATAAATATGAACTTGATAGAACTAAAAATGCATGCATTGTCTAACATAATGTCCTAGGAGTGTCATCTGATGGAGATTGTAAAAGGTTAGTGTATCATTTTAGCTGGTTTTATGGTTTTGGTGACCCTGTCTTTGACTTGACAAAACATTACACACAACTCTTGTAAATGTACTGTCCTAACATACTCTAAATTTATGCTTTCGCCGTAAAACCTTTTTGAAATCGTAAAACGTGGTTAGATTAAGGAGATGTTTATCTTTCAAATGGTGTAACATAGTTGTATTTTTGAAAAATTTGAATTTTGACATTTATTTGGATTCAAATTTGCCGCTCTTGAAATGCACCTGCTGTTGATGGAGTGCACCACAGGTGGCACGCTAGCGTCCCACCTAGCCCCAAGAGGATAACAGTATTAGGTCTATATAAGGTCTATAACAGCATTAGGTCTATAACAGCATTAGGTCTATAACAGCATTAGGGCTATAACAGTATTAGGTCTATATTAGGTCTATAACAGTATTAGGTCTATAACAGTATTAGGTCTATAACAGCATTAGGTCTATATTAGGTCTATAACAGCATTAGGTCTATAACAGTATTAGGTCTATAACAGCATTAGGTCTATAACAGCATTAGGTCTATAACAGTATTAGGTCTATATTAGGTCTATAACAGTATTAGGTCTATATTAGGTCTATAATAGTATTAGGTCTATAACAGTATTAGGTCTATATTAGGTCTATAACAGCATTAGGTCTATATTAGATCTATAACAGTATTAGGTCTATATTAGATCTATAACAGCATTAGGTCTATATTAGGTCTATAACAGCATTAGGTCTATAACTATATTAGGTCTATAACAGTATTAGGTCTATAACAGTATTAGGTCTATAACAGTATTAGGTCTATAACAGAATTAGGTCTATATTAGGTCTATAACAGCATTAGGTCTATAACAGCATTAGGTCTATAACAGCATTAGGTCTATATTAGGTCTATAACAGCATTAGGTCTATATTAGGTCTATAACAGCATTAGGTCTATAACAGTTTTAGGTCTATATTAGGTCTATAACAGCATTAGGTCTATATTAGATCTATAACAGCATTAGGTCTATATTAGGTCTATAACAGCATTAGGTCTATAACTATATTAGGTCTATAACAGTATTAGGTCTATAACAGTATAGGTCTATAACAGAATTAGGTCTATATTAGGTCTATAACAGCATTAGGTCTATAACAGCATTAGGTCTATAACAGCATTAGGTCTATATTAGGTCTATAACAGCATTAGGTCTATATTAGGTCTATAACAGTATTAGGTCTATAACAGCATTAGGTCTACAACAGCATTAGGTCTACAACAGCATTAGGTCTATAACAGCATTAGGTCTATAACAGCATTCGGTCTATAACAGTATTAGGTCTATATTAGGTCTATAACAGCATTAGGTCTATAACAGTATTAGGTCTATAACAGCATTAGGTCTATATTAGAGCTATAACAGTATTAGGTCTATATTAGATCTATAACAGCATTAGGTCTATATTAGGTCTATAACAGCATTAGGTCTATAACTATATTAGGTCTATAACAGTATTAGGTCTATAACAGTATTAGGTCTATAACAGAATTAGGTCTATATTAGGTCTATAACAGCATTAGGTCTATAACAGCATTAGGTCTATAACAGCATTAGGTCTATAACAGCATTAGGTCTATATAAGGTCTATAACAGCATTAGGTCTATATTAGGTCTATAACAGCATTAGGTCTATAACAGTATTAGGTCTATATTAGGTCTATAACAGCATTAGGTCTATATTAGATCTATAACAGTATTAGGTCTATATTAGATCTATAACAGCATTAGGTCTATATTAGGTCTATAACAGCATTAGGTCTATAACTATATTAGGTCTATAACAGTATTAGGTCTATAACAGTATTAGGTCTATAACAGAATTAGGTCTATATTAGGTCTATAACAGCATTAGGTCTATAACAGCATTAGGTCTATAACAGCATTAGGTCTATATTAGGTCTATAACAGCATTAGGTCTATATTAGGTCTATAACATTATTAGGTCTATAACAGCATTAGGTCTACAACAGCATTAGGTCTACAACAGCATTAGGTCTATAACAGTATTAGGTCTATAACAGCATTCGGTCTATAACAGTATTAGGTCTATATTAGGTCTATAACAGCATTAGGTCTATAACAGTATTAGGTCTATAACAGTATTAGGTCTATAACAGCATTAGGTCTATAACAGCATTAGGTCTATATTAGGTCTATAACAGTATTAGGTCTATAACAGTATTAGGTCTATATTAGGTCTATAACAGTATTAGGTCTATAACAATATTAGGTCTATAACAGTATTAGGGTCTATATTAGGTATATAACAATATTAGGTCTATAACAGTATTAGGGCTATATTAGGTATATAACAGAATTAGGTATATATAAGGTCTATAACAGTATTAGGTCTATATTAGGTCTATAACATCATTAGGTCTATAACAATATTAGGTCTATATTACGTCTATAACAGTATTAGGTCTATAACAGTATTAGGTCTATAACAGTATTAGGTCTATATTAGGTCTATAACAGAATTAGGTCTATAACAGCATTAGGTCTATAACAGTATTAGGTCTATAACAGCATTAGGTCTATAAAAGTATTAGGTCTATATTAGGTCTATAACAATATTAGGTCTATTAGCACCATATTATAGCAGGTCCGTGTTAGCATTTGGTCTATTAGCACCATATTATAGCAGGTCCGTGTTAGCATTAGGTCTATTAGCACCATATTATAGCAGGTCCGTGTTAACATTAGGTCTATTAGCACCATATTATAGCAGGTCCGTGTTAGCATTAGGTCTATTAGCACCGTATTATAGCAGGTCCGTGTTAGCATTAGGACTATTAGCACCATATTATAGCAGGTCTGTGTTAGCATTAGGTCTATTAGCACCATATTATAGCAGGTCTGTGTTAGCATTAGGTCTATTAGCACCATATTATTGCAGGTCTGTGTTAGCATTAGGTCTATTAGCACCATATTATAGCAGGTCTGTGTTAGCATTAGGTCTATTAGCACCATATTATAGCAGGTCTGTGTTAGCATTAGGTCTATTAGCACCATATTATAGCAGGTCTGTGTTAGCATTAGGTCTATTAGCACCATATTATAGCAGGTCCGTGTTAGCATTAGGTCTATTAGCACCATATTATAGCAGGTCTGTGTTAGCATTAGGTCTATTAGCACCATATTATAGCAGGTCCGTGTTAGCATTAGGTCTATTAGCACCATATTATAGCAGGTCCGTGTTAGCATTAGGTCTATTAGCACCATATTATAGCAGGTCCGTGTTAGCATTTGGTCTATTAGCACCATATTATAGCAGGTCCGTGTTAGCATTAGGTCTATTAGCACCATATTATAGCAGGTCCGTGTTAGCATTAGGTCTATTAGCACCATATTATAGCAGGTCCGTGTTAGCATTAGGTCTATTAGCACCGTATTATAGCAGGTCCGTGTTAGCATTAGGTCTATTAGCACCATATTATAGCAGGTCCGTGTTAGCATTAGGTCTATTAGCACCGTATTATAGCAGGTCCGTGTTAGCATTAGGACTATTAGCACCGTATTATAGCAGGTCTGTGTTAGCATTAGGTCTATTAGCACCATATTATAGCAGGTCTGTGTTAGCATTAGGTCTATTAGCACCATATTATTGCAGGTCCGTGTTAGCATTAGGTCTATTAGCACCATATTATAGCAGGTCCGTGTTAGCATTAGGTCTATTAGCACCATATTATAGCAGGTCCGTGTTAGCATTAGGTCTATTAGCACCATATTATAGCAGGTCCGTGTTAGCATTAGGTCTATTAGCACCATATTATAGCAGGTCCGTGTTAGCATTAGGTCTATTAGCACCATATTATAGCAGGTCCGTGTTAGCATTAGGTCTATTAGCACCATATTATAGCAGGTCCGTGTTAGCATTAGGTCTATTAGCACCGTATTATAGCAGGTCCGTGTTAGCATTTGGTCTATTAGCACCGTATTATAGCAGGTCCGTGTTAGCATTTGGTCTATTAGCACCGTATTATAGCAGGTCCGTGTTAGCATTAGGTCTATTAGCACCGTATTATAGCAGGTCCGTGTTAGCATTAGGTCTATTAGCACCGTATTATAGCAGGTCCGTGTTAGCATTAGGTCTATTAGCACCGTATTATAGCAGGTCCGTGTTAGCATTAGGTCTATTAGCACCGTATTATAGCAGGTCCGTGTTAGCATTAGGTCTATTAGCACCGTATTATAGCAGGTCCGTGTTAGCATTAGGTCTATTAGCACCGTATTATAGCAGGTCCGTGTTAGCATTAGGTCTATTAGCACCGTATTATAGCAGGTCCGTGTTAGCATTAGGTCTATTAGCACCGTATTATAGCATGTCCGTGTTAGCATTAGGTCTATTAGCACCATATTATAGCAGGTCCGTGTTAGCATTAGGTCTATTAGCACCATATTATAGTAGGTCCGTGTTAGCATTAGGTCTATTAGCACCATATTATAGCAGGTCCGTGTTAGCATTAGGTCTATTAGCACCATATTATAGTAGGTCCGTGTTAGCATTAGGTCTATTAGCACCATATTATAGCAGGTCTGTGTTAGCATTAGGTCTATTAGCACCATATTATAGCAGGTCTGTGTTAGCATTAGGTCTATTAGCACCATATTATAGCAGGTCTGTGTTAGCATTAGGTCTATTAGCACCATATTATAGCAGGTCTGTGTTAGCATTAGGTCTATTAGCACCATATTATAGCAGGTCTGTGTTAGCATTTGGTCTATTAGCACCATATTATAGCAGGTCCGTGTTAGCATTAGGTCTATTAGCACCATATTATAGCAGGTCCGTGTTAGCATTAGGTCTATTAGCACCGTATTATAGCAGGTCCGTGTTAGCATTAGGTCTATTAGCACCGTATTATAGCAGGTCCGTGTTAGCATTAGGTCTATTAGCACCGTATTATAGCAGGTCCGTGTTAGCATTAGGTCTATTAGCACCATATTATAGCAGGTCCGTGTTAGCATTAGGTCTATTAGCACCATATTATAGCAGGTCCGTGTTAGCATTAGGTCTATTAGCACCATATTATAGCAGGTCCGTGTTAGCATTAGGTCTATTAGCACCATATTATAGCAGGTCCGTGTTAGCATTAGGTCTATTAGCACCGTATTATAGCAGGTCCGTGTTAGCATTTGGTCTATTAGCACCGTATTATAGCAGGTCCGTGTTAGCATTTGGTCTATTAGCACCGTATTATAGCAGGTCCGTGTTAGCATTAGGTCTATTAGCACCGTATTATAGCAGGTCCGTGTTAGCATTAGGTCTATTAGCACCGTATTATAGCAGGTCCGTGTTAGCATTAGGTCTATTAGCACCGTATTATAGCAGGTCCGTGTTAGCATTAGGTCTATTAGCACCGTATTATAGCAGGTCCGTGTTAGCATTAGGTCTATTAGCACCGTATTATAGCAGGTCCGTGTTAGCATTAGGTCTATTAGCACCGTATTATAGCAGGTCCGTGTTAGCATTAGGTCTATTAGCACCGTATTATAGCAGGTCCGTGTTAGCATTAGGTCTATTAGCACCGTATTATAGCATGTCCGTGTTAGCATTAGGTCTATTAGCACCATATTATAGCAGGTCCGTGTTAGCATTAGGTCTATTAGCACCATATTATAGTAGGTCCGTGTTAGCATTAGGTCTATTAGCACCATATTATAGCAGGTCCGTGTTAGCATTAGGTCTATTAGCACCATATTATAGTAGGTCCGTGTTAGCATTAGGTCTATTAGCACCATATTATAGCAGGTCTGTGTTAGCATTAGGTCTATTAGCACCATATTATAGCAGGTCTGTGTTAGCATTAGGTCTATTAGCACCATATTATAGCAGGTCTGTGTTAGCATTAGGTCTATTAGCACCATATTATAGCAGGTCTGTGTTAGCATTTGGTCTATTAGCACCATATTATAGCAGGTCCGTGTTAGCATTAGGTCTATTAGCACCATATTATAGCAGGTCCGTGTTAGCATTAGGTCTATTAGCACCGTATTATAGCAGGTCCGTGTTAGCATTAGGTCTATTAGCACCGTATTATAGCAGGTCCGTGTTAGCATTAGGTCTATTAGCACCGTATTATAGCAGGTCCGTGTTAGCATTAGGTCTATTAGCACCGTATTATAGCAGGTCTGTGTTAGCATTAGGACTATTAGCACCATATTATAGCAGGTCTGTGTTAGCATTAGGTCTATTAGCACCATATTATAGCAGGTCTGTGTTAGCATTAGGTCTATTAGCACCATATTATAGCAGGTCTGTGTTAGCATTAGGTCTATTAGCACCATATTATAGCAGGTCTGTGTTAGCATTAGGTCTATTAGCACCATATTATAGCAGGTCTGTGTTAGCATTAGGTCTATTAGCACCATATTATAGCAGGTCTGTGTTAGCATTAGGTCTATTAGCACCATATTATAGCAGGTCCGTGTTAGCATTAGGTCTATTAGCACCATATTATAGCAGGTCTGTGTTAGCATTAGGTCTATTAGCACCATATTATAGCAGGTCTGTGTTAGCATTAGGTCTATTAGCACCATATTATAGCAGGTCTGTGTTAGCATTAGGTCTATTAGCACCATATTATAGCAGGTCTGTGTTAGCATTAGGTCTATTAGCACCATATTATAGCAGGTCTGTGTTAGCATTTGGTCTATTAGCACCATATTATAGCAGGTCCGTGTTAGCATTAGGTCTATTAGCACCATATTATAGCAGGTCCGTGTTAGCATTAGGTCTATTAGCACCATATTATAGCAGGTCCGTGTTAGCATTACGTCTATTAGCACCGTATTATAGCAGGTCTGTGTTAGCATTAGGACTATTAGCACCGTATTATAGCAGGTCTGTTTTAGCATTAGGTCTATTAGCACCATATTATAGCAGGTCTGTGTTAGCATTAGGTCTATTAGCACCATATTATAGCAGGTCTGTGTTAGCATTAGGTCTATTAGCACCATATTATAGCAGGTCTGTGTTAGCATTATATTATAAGGCCTTTCAGTATATGGGCAGCTCCTCATGATGTCACATGACCAATAACAGCACTAGATCCAATCACATTCAGCATAAACTGCTCCTTAATCCTCCTCATCCTCATCATCATCTCCTTCATCATCCTCATCTTCCTCATCTCCCTCATCATCCTCATCATCATCTCCCTCATCATCCTCATCTTCCTCATCATCTCCCTCATCTCCCTCATCATCCTCATCTTCCTCATCATCCTCATAATCTCCTTCATCATCCTCATCTCCCTCATCATCATCTTCCTCGTCATTATCATCATCCTCATCTTCCTCATCCTCCTCATCATCATCATCATCCTCCTCCCTCATCTTCCTCATCCTCCTCATCATCATCATCTCCTCCCTCATCTTCCTCATCATCCTCATCTTCCTCATCATCATCTCCCTCATCATTCTCATCATCGTCCTCATCATCCTCCTCATCTCCATCATGAGGAAGGCCCTAAAAATTGTCATAGACTGTTCTCTCTGCTACAGAACGGTAAGCGGTACCGGAGCGCCAAGTCTTGGTCCAAGAGGCTTCTAAACAGCTTCTACCCCAAAGACATAAGACTCCTGAACAGCTAATTAAATGGCTACCCAGACTATTTACACTGCCCCTCCCTCTTCTACGCTGCTGCTACCCCTGTATATAGCCTCCACATTGACTCTGTACCGGTACCCCCTGTATATAGTCTCCACATTGACTCTGTACCGGTACCATTTACATTTACATTTAAGTCATTTAAACAGACGCTCTTATCCAGAGCGACTTATAGCCTCCATATTGACTCTGTACCGTAATACCCTGTATATAGCCTCCACATTGACTCTGTACCGTAATACCCTGTATATAGCCTCCACATTGACTCTGTACCGGTACCGCCTGTATATAGTCTCCACATTGACTCTGTACCGGTACCCCCTGTATATAGCCTCCACATTGACTCTGTACCGGTACCCCCTGTATATAGCCTCCACATTGACTCTGTACCTGTACCCCCTGTATATAGCCTCCACATTGACTCTGTACCGGTACCCCCTGTATTTAGCCTCCACATTGACTCTGTACCGGTACCCCCTGTATATAGCCTCCACATTGACTCTGTACCGGTACCCCCTGTATATAGCCTCCACATTGACTCTGTACCGGTACCCCCTGTATATAGCCTCCACATTGACTCTGTACCGGTACCCCCTGTATATAGCCTCCACATTGACTCTGTACCGGTACCCCCTGTATATAGCCTCCACATTGACTCTGTACCAGTACCCCCTGTATATAGCCTCCACATTGACTCTGTACCGGTACCCCCTGTATATAGCCTCCACATTGACTCTGTACCGGTACCCCCTGTATATAGCCTCCACATTGACTCTGTACCGGTACCCCCAAAATATAGCCTCCACATTGACTCTGTACCGGTACCCCCTGTATATAGCCTCCACATTGTTATTTACTGCTGCTCTTTAATTATTTGTTATTATTAACTGTTACTTTTTCAAATGCATCTTTGTTTGAGGTATTTGTCTTAAAACTGCATTGTTTGGTTAACATTTCACTGTAAGGTCTACACCTGCTGTATTCGGCGCATGTGACAAATAAAATTTGGATTGATTTGATTTGATCTCCCTCATCATCCTCCTCTTCCTCACCCTCATCATCACCCTCATCAATTCCCACCTCATCTCCCTCATCATCATCATCTTCCTCATCGTCTCTCTCTTTCACACACATGTGCAAGCGCGTGCTTATCGACATCACATGGGATTTGTCCCAACCTGCGGGATACACACATACACACACACACACACACACACACGCACACCACGCCACTGTCCTGATATCGTTGTGTGGCATGCGTCTGCATACGTTTGCGTGCGTGTGCAATGCCAGTGTGTGTGTGTGTGTCCAGTGTGTGTGTGTCCAGTGTGGGTGTGTCCAGTGTGTGTGTGTGTCCAATGTGTGTGTGTGTGTCCAGTGTGTGTGTGTCCAGTATGTGTGTGTACTGACTGGTTTTCCCGGCCCTGGGTCGCTGGAGAAGCCGCTGCGCCGTCAGAAGATCCTCGGTCTTCACAGCCTGGAGCAAGTCCTGGTCCTTACCCATCCTCTTCCTCTCTCTGTCTCTCTCTCTCTCCCTCGTCGTTAATCCCTCCCGTTCATCCTCCAGTCAGTCAGCGAGTCACAGCAGCAGATGTATTGGGGTTTGGTGTGGCTCCGATGCGGCTACGAGTAGCGAACAGGCTCCCCCTTGCTGTCTGAATCCCCTCAGACCGACAGATGCCCGTTATCCGTTGTCTCTCTCTCTCTCTCTCTCTCCGGTTTGCCCTCTGTCCGCGCAGGGACGACCCCTCTCCCTGGTAGAGGTTAAGAGCTGCGAGACGCACCGTAATTCCAAACCGATTTTTTTTCCGATGTGCTGATTTTTTTTTTTTCTTCTCACGGAGCTGTGTTGCGTGCTTTTTTTACGTGCATGTGACCGTAGAGCTCGAGCTATACACTCCTCCCAGTTCCCCGCCGTTAAATTCCGTTGTAATCACCAGCCGCTCCATCATCAAAACGAAACAAACGGTGGATATTTTTAAAGTTACCATCAGTTCGCTTCATCACCACCACCATCATCATCACGGCTTTATTACATAAACAACACCGGGACAGCTGTGCCCGCGTCACCGCCAGTTGTAATCCCCTCCCCGGGGCCTGATGTGGAAACGACTAGAGCGCGTGCATGCGTGTGTGTGTCCGAGTCCGTTTTTTTCCAGTTTCCACCAGTCGCGATGGGGGGGGGGGTCGACCGAGATTGCGACGTTAAAAGGCTCGGACGCGTGCAGGCACCGGGATCGCGCGAGCTACTACGGGACAGAATAGCATCATATCTCTCTGAGTAGGCTATGTCAGGCAGAGAGAGAGAGACAGAGAGACAGAGAGAGAGACAGAAAGAGAAGAGAGAGACAGCAAGAGACAGAGAGAGAGAGAGAGAGAGAGACAGAGAGAGAGAGAGACAGAGAGGAGAGAGAGACAGAGAGAGAGAGAGTGTGTGTGTGTGTGTGTGTGTGTGTGTGTGTGTGTGTGTGTGTGTGTGTGTGTGTGTGTGTGTGTGTGTGTGTGTGGTGTGTGTGTGTGTGTGTGTGTGTGTGTGTGTGTGTGTGTGGAGAAAGTAAAGGGGGCAGTAAATATAGACCTGTCTCTTCAGCTGAAACAGAATCTACTAAAAACAGGTCAAAGATGATAATGGAAGACTTTATTTAATTTAATTTTACAAACAGTATAGTATATCAGACTTGATTTAATTTGATCTGATCAATAATCTGATCTTTTTATTGGTGTCAATAATAAATTATACAAACAGTATAATATATAATATAAACTGTTGGGGTTAAATGGTCCAGAATGGTTTAAAAAAAAACAGAGAACTATAACTACAGGTTTTATACTACAGGTTTAATACTACAGGTTTATACTACAGGTTTTATACTACTAGGTTTTATACTACAGGTTTAATACTACAAGTTTAATACTACAGGTTTATACTACAGGTTTAATACTACAGGTTTATACTACAGGTTTTATACTACAGGTTTTATACTACAGGTTTAATACTACAGGTTTTATACTACAGGTTTAATACTAAAGGTTACAGCTCCTATCACTACAGGTTTTATACTACAGGTTTAATACTACAGGTTTTATACTACAGGTTTAATACTAAAGGTTACAGCTCCTATCACTACAGGTTTTATACTACAGGTTTAATACTACAGGTTACAGCTACAATAACTACAGGTT
>NC_138292.1:98677500-98717500 GCF_965601325.2 Salmo salar | reverse complement strand
AGGAACACCACATTCTATCTATCTATTCCTAGAATAGAACCCTGAGGAACACCACATTCTATCTATCTATTCCTAGAATAGAACCCCGAGGAACACCACATTCTATCTATCTATTCCTAGAATAGAACCCAGAGGAACACCACATTCTATCTATCTATTCCTAGAATAGAACCCTGAGGAACACCACATTCTATCTATTCCTATAATAGAACCCTGAGGAACACCACATTCTATCTATCTATTCCTAGAATAGAACCCAGAGGAACACCACATTCTATCTATCTATTCCTAGAATAGAACCCTGAGGAACACCACATTCTATCTATTCCTAGAATAGAACCCAGAGGAACACCACATTCTATCTATCTCTTCCTAGAATAGAACCCTGAGGAACACCACATTCCAACTATCTATTCCTAGAATAGAACCCTGAGGAACACCACATTCTATCTATCTATTCCTAGAATAGAACCCAGAGGAACACCACATTCTATCTATCTATTCCTAGAATAGAACCCTGAGGAACACCACATTCTATATATTCCTAGAATAGAACCCTGAGAAACACCACATTCTATCTATTCCCAGAATAGAACCCTGAGGAACACAACATTCTATCTATTCCTAGAGTAGAACCCAGAGGAACACCACATTCTATCTATCTATTCCTAGAATAGAACCCTGAGGAACACCACATTCTATCTATCTATTCCTAGAATAGAACCCTGAGGAACACCACATTCTATCTATCTATTCCTAGAATATAACCCTGAGGAACACCACATTCTATCTATTCCTAGAATAGAACCCTGAGGAACACAACATTCTATCTATTCCTAGAATAGAACCCTGAGGAACACCACATTCTATCTATCTATTCCTAGAATAGAACCCAGAGGAACACCACATTCTATCTATCTATTCCTAGAATAGAACCCTGAGGAACACCACATTCTATATATTCCTAGAATAGAACCCTGAGGAACACCACATTCTATCTATTCCCAGAATAGAACCCTGAGGAACACAACATTCTATCTATTCCTAGAGTAGAACCCAGAGGAACACCACATTCTATCTATCTATTCCTAGAATAGAACCCTGAGGAACACCACATTCTATCTATCTATTCCTAGAATAGAACCCTGAGGAACACCACATTCTATCTATCTATTCCTAGAATATAACCCTGAGGAACACCACATTCTATCTATTCCTAGAATAGAACCCTGAGGAACACAACATTCTATCTATTCCTAGAATAGAACCCTGAGGAACACCACATTCTATCTATCTATTCCTAGAATAGAACCCAGAGGAACACCACATTCTATCTATCTATTCCTAGAATAGAACCCTGAGGAACACCACATTCTATCTATTCCTAGAATAGAACCCTGAGGAACACCACATTCTATCTATCTATTCCTAGAATAGAACCCAGAGGAACACCACATTCTATCTATCTATTCCTAGAATAGAACCCTGAGGAACACCACATTCTATATATTCCTAGAATAGAACCCTGAGGAACACCACATTCTATCTATCTATTCCTAGAGTAGAACCCTGAGGAACACCACATTCTATCTATTCCTAGAATAGAACCCTGAGGAACACCACATTCTATCTATCTATTCCTAGAGTAGAACCCTGAGGAACACCACATTCTATATATTCCTAGAATAGAACCCTGAGGAACACCACATTCTATCTATCTATTCCTAGAATTGAACCCTAAGGAACACCACATTCTATCTATCTATTCCTAGAATAGAACCCAGAGGAACACCACATTCTATCTATTCCTAGAATAAAACCCTGAGGAACACCACATTCTATCTATCTATTCCTAGAATAGAACCCTGAGGAACACCAAATTCTATCTATTCCTAGAATAGAACCCTGAGGAACACCACATTCTATCTATCTATTCCTAGAATAGAACCCTGAGGAACACCACATTCTATCTATCTATTCCTAGAATAGAACCCTGAGGAACACCACATTCTATCTATTCCTAGAATAGAACCCTGAGGAAGATCACGTTCTATCTATTCCTAGAATAGAACCCTGAGGAACACCACATTCTATCTATCTATTCCTAGAATAGAACCCTGAGGAACACCACATTCTATCTATTCCTAGAATAGAACCCTGAGGAACACCACATTCTATCTATCTATTCCTAGAATATAACCCTGAGGAACACCACATTCTATCTATCTATTCCTAGAATAGAACCCTGAGGAACACCACATTCTATCTATTCCTAGAATAGAACCCTGAGGAACACCACATTCTATCTATCTATTCCTAGAATAGAACCCAGAGGAACACCACATTCTATCTATTCCTAGAATAGAACCCTGAGGAACACCACATTCTATCTATTCCTAGAATAGAACCCAGAGGAACACCAAATTATATCTATCTATTCCTAGAATAGAACCCTGAGGAACACCACATTCTATCTATCTATTCCTAGAATAGAACCCTTAGGAACACCCACATTCTATCTATTCCTAGAATTGAACCCTGAGGAACACCACATTCTATCTATTCCTAGAATGGAACACCAAATTCTATCTATTCCTAGAATAGAACCCTGAGGAACACCACGTTCTATCTATCTATTCCTAGAATAGAACCCAGAGGAACACCACATTCTATCTATCTATTCCTAGAATAGAACCCTGAGGAACACCACATTCTATCTATCTATTCCTAGAATAGAACCCCGAGGAACACCACATTCTATCTATCTATTCCTAGAATAGAACCCAGAGGAACACCACATTCTATCTATCCATTCCTAGAATAGAACCCTGAGGAACACCACATTCTATCTATTCCTAGAATAGAACCCTGAGGAACACCACATTCTATCTATCTATTCCTAGAATATAACCCTGAGGAACACCACATTCTATCTATCTATTCCTAGAATAGAACCCTGAGGAACACCACATTCTATCTATTCCTAGAATAGAACCCTGAGGAACACCACATTCTATCTATCTATTCCTAGAATAGAACCCAGAGGAACACCACATTCTATCTATTCCTAGAATAGAACCCTGAGGAACACCACATTCTATCTATTCCTAGAATAGAACCCAGAGGAACACCAAATTATATCTATCTATTCCTAGAATAGAACCCTGAGGAACACCACATTCTATCTATCTATTCCTAGAATAGAACCCTTAGGAACACCCACATTCTATCTATTCCTAGAATTGAACCCTGAGGAACACCACATTCTATCTATTCCTAGAATGGAACACCAAATTCTATCTATTCCTAGAATAGAACCCTGAGGAACACCACGTTCTATCTATCTATTCCTAGAATAGAACCCAGAGGAACACCACATTCTATCTATCTATTCCTAGAATAGAACCCTGAGGAACACCACATTCTATCTATCTATTCCTAGAATAGAACCCCGAGGAACACCACATTCTATCTATCTATTCCTAGAATAGAACCCAGAGGAACACCACATTCTATCTATCCATTCCTAGAATAGAACCCTGAGGAACACCACATTCTATCTATTCCTAGAATAGAACCCTGAGGAACACCACATTCTATCTATCTATTCCTAGAATAGAACCCAGAGGAACACCACATTCTATCTATCTATTCCTAGAATAGAACCCTGAGGAACACCACATTCTATCTATTCCTAGAATAGAACCCAGAGGAACACCACATTCTATCTATCTCTTCCTAGAATAGAACCCTGAGGAACACCACATTCCAACTATCTATTCCTAGAATATAACCCTGAGGAACACCACATTCTATCTATCTATTCCTAGAATAGAACCCTGAGGAACACCACATTCTATCTATTCCTAGAATAGAACCCTGAGGAACACCACATTCTATCTATCTATTCCTAGAATAGAACCCAGAGGAACACCACATTCTATCTATTCCTAGAATAGAACCCTGAGGAACACCACATTCTATCTATTCCTAGAATAGAACCCAGAGGAACACCAAATTATATCTATCTATTCCTAGAATAGAACCCTGAGGAACACCACATTCTATCTATCTATTCCTAGAATAGAACCCTTAGGAACACCCACATTCTATCTATTCCTAGAATTGAACCCTGAGGAACACCACATTCTATCTATTCCTAGAATGGAACACCAAATTCTATCTATTCCTAGAATAGAACCCAGAGGAACACCGCATTCTATCTATCTATTCCTAGAATAGAACCCTGAGGAACACCACATTCTATCTATCTATTCCTAGAATAGAACCCAGAGGAACACCACATTCTATCTATCTATTCCTAGAATAGAACCCTGAGGAACACCACATTCTATCTATCTATTCCTAGAATAGAACCCCGAGGAACACCACATTCTATCTATCTATTCCTAGAATAGAACCCAGAGGAACACCACATTCTATCTATCTATTCCTAGAATAGAACCCTGAGGAACACCACATTCTATCTATTCCTAGAATAGAACCCTGAGGAACACCACATTCTATCTATCTATTCCTAGAATAGAACCCAGAGGAACACCACATTCTATCTATCTATTCCTAGAATAGAACCCTGAGGAACACCACATTCTATCTATTCCTAGAATAGAACCCAGAGGAACACCAGGTTCTATCTATCTCTTCCTAGAATAGAACCCTGAGGAACACCACATTCCAACTATCTATTCCTAGAATAGAACCCTGAGGAACACCACATTCTATCTATCTATTCCTAGAATAGAACCCAGAGGAACACCACATTCTATCTATCTATTCCTAGAATAGAACCCTGAGGAACACCACATTCTATATATTCCTAGAATAGAACCCTGAGGAACACCACATTCTATCTATTCCCAGAATAGAACCCTGAGGAACACAACATTCTATCTATTCCTAGAGTAGAACCCAGAGGAACACCACATTCTATCTATCTATTCCTAGAATAGAACCCTGAGGAACACCACATTCTATCTATCTATTCCTAGAATAGAACCCTGAGGAACACCACATTCTATCTATCTATTCCTAGAATATAACCCTGAGGAACACCACATTCTATCTATTCCTAGAATAGAACCCTGAGGAACACCACATTCTATCTATCTATTCCTAGAATATAACCCTGAGGAACACCAAATTATATCTATCTATTCCTAGAATAGAACCCTGAGGAACACCACATTCTATCTATCTATTCCTAGAATAGAACCCTTAGGAACACCACATTCTATCTATTCCTAGAATTGAACCCTGAGGAACACCACATTCTATCTATTCCTAGAATGGAACACCAAATTCTATCTATTCCTAGAATAGAACCCTGAGGAACACCACATTCTATCTATCTATTCCTAGAATAGAACCCAGAGGAACACCACATTCTATCTATCTATTCCTAGAATAGAACCCTGAGGAACACCACATTCTATCTATCTATTCCTAGAATAGAACCCCGAGGAACACCACATTCTATCTATCTATTCCTAGAATAGAACCCAGAGGAACACCACATTCTATCTATCTATTCCTAGAATAGAACCCTGAGGAACACCACATTCTATCTATTCCTAGAATAGAACCCTGAGGAACACCACATTCTATCTATCTATTCCTAGAATAGAACCCAGAGGAACACCACATTCTATCTATCTATTCCTAGAATAGAACCCTGAGGAACACCACATTCTATCTATTCCTAGAATAGAACCCAGAGGAACACCACATTCTATCTATCTCTTCCTAGAATAGAACCCTGAGGAACACCACATTCCAACTATCTATTCCTAGAATAGAACCCTGAGGAACACCACATTCTATCTATCTATTCCTAGAATAGAACCCAGAGGAACACCACATTCTATCTATCTATTCCTAGAATAGAACCCTGAGGAACACCACATTCTATATATTCCTAGAATAGAACCCTGAGGAACACCACATTCTATCTATTCCCAGAATAGAACCCTGAGGAACACCACATTCTATCTATTCCTAGAGTAGAACCCAGAGGAACACCACATTCTATCTATCTATTCCTAGAATAGAACCCTCAGGAACACCACATTCATACGCGTGTGCGTGTGTCATGATGTTTTTGTGTGCATGATGGTGTGTGTGTGTGTGTGTGTGTTTGTATATAAGGTGTGTTTTGTTGTGTCTTTGGCATCATTAGAAGTGAAGACTGTTATTTTAACAAATGATTTTGTACGTGATTATTCTAATCATGTAAATGTAATTAACTAGGAAGTCGGGGCACCACAGAACATTTTCAGATATTTTAATACAGTTAAAATGTATAATTTTAGAAATTTAAGCTGGGGTGACACACATTTATAATTCTCCGAATTTAACTCGTAAAATGTTTTAATATCTCATCAATTAGTCTTTTTATTCATTAACTATTCTTTACCTCACGTCAGTCTCATTCCAAACGTCGTAAATTGTTGGTTATCTGCACAAACCCAGTCTTCACTATGAGTCATCCATACACTAATTGGCTTAATCATTTATTTACTAACTAACTAAATAATCACAGAAATGCATTGTCACGTCCTGACCACAGAAAGCTGTTATTTTCTATTGTAGAGTAGGTCGGGGCGTGACAGGGGGGTTTTCTAGTTTAGATTTTCTATGTTGTTATGTTCTAGTTTTTGTATTTCTATGTTGGGTTTTGTTTGGGATGATCTCCAATTAGAGGCAGCTGGTCCTCGTTGTCTCTAATTGGAGATCATACTTAAGTAGGTGTTTTTCCCCACCTGGGCTTGTGAGAGATTGATTTTGAGTGAAGTGCATATTTGTAACTCTTCATCACGTTTTTTTTTTTTTTTTTTTCTTTCAGTTTATTTTTGTATGTATTGCATAGTTTCACAGTTTAATAAAGAAAATGTGTAACGATTCACACGCTGCGCTTTGATCCGCTCCTTCATCGTACGACAACCGTGACATAAACAAACAAACAAACAGTAGATATTGTGTACTAACAAATGATAGGGGAGGTTCCCTAGTGGACTAAGCCGATATGACGGCTCGGTGGACAAAGGGAAGTTGGGGTTGTGGACTGAGAAAGTAACGGGAAAAGACAGAAGGGATAATTAAACACAGCTAATAATTTATATTAATGGAAATGCTAATCCTTTGCACATGAACGTTCACTCAATCGGGAATAATTACGATCAATATATATTTATTTACGCCCATGTGTTTCGCTGTGATCTTTTCTGTTGGAATCGTCAGTCTGTCTGCTGGAGAGTTCATCCGAGTCTCTCTCTCTCTCTCTCTCTCTCTCTCTCTCTCTCTCTCTCTCTCTCTCTCTCTCTCTCTCTCTCTCTCTCTCTCTCTCTCTCTCTCTCTCTCTCTCTCTCTCTCTCTCTCTCTCTGTCTCTGTCTCTCTCTCTGTCTCTCTCTCTGTCTCTCTCTCTCTCTCTCTCTCTCTCTCTCTCTCTCTCTCTCTCTCTCTTTCTGTTTCCCTGAAGATCAAAGTCTTTCGCGGTTAGAATGGATACTTCCGAGTACCATTCAGACATGTTCTCATAGAATAGATGTTTCGGCGGTTGTCTGTATTCTCGTCCCAGGTCGACATAATTTCTAGCTGCAGACTAGTAATTATACGTCTAAGATTTGCTCTTATTCTGTAGAGGGATCGATAGTCTCAGAGTTTAACAAATTTCCAGCCGTGTAGCCAATGCTCCACGTGGTATGTACAAAAATCTCTGAAACTGGAAACACTTATCTCCCTCACTAGCTTTAAGCACCAGCTGTCAGAGCAGCTCACAGATTACTGCACCTGTACATAGCCCATCTATAATTTAGCCCAACTACTACTTCCCCTACTGTATTTATTTCTTTAGCTCCTTTGCACCCCATTATTTCTACTTTGCACTTTCATCCACAGCATATCTACCATTCCAGTGTTTTACTTGCTATATTGTATTTACTTTGCCACCATGGCCTTTTTTTGCCTTTACCTCCCTTATCTCACCTCATTTGCTCACATTGTATACAGACTTATTTTTCTACTGTATTATTGACTGTATGTTTGTTTAACTCCATGTGTAACTCTGTGTTTGTTGTTTGTGTCAAACTGCTTTGCTTTATATTGGCCAGGTCTCAGTTGTAAATGAGAACTTGTTCTCAACTAGCCTTCCTGGTTAAAGAAAGGTGAAATAAAATAAAAAATAAAATGGTTAGGAATTCAATAACTATTCGCAATCACAGCTCACGCTGTGGGTTTGCTTAGTCTAAACTCAAACCTGTGTGTAAACTCAAACCATGTGAAATCCTTTGTTCACTCTGTGGTCTGTATCTCTCTGTATGACCAGGGAGAGAGAGTCTCCGCCGGGGAATTTATGACCTGAGATAACAGAACCTGGGTGTAGGAGAGAGATAGAGAGAGGGGGGGGAAGCCACGATCTATACCCAGAAAGGGCCACGTCGTGTGTGTGTGTGTGTGTGTGTGTGTGTGTGTGTGTGTGTGTGTGTGTGTGTGTAGTGTGTAGTGTGTGTGTGTGTGTGTACCTACAGAACAGTATGAAGGCAGTCTTGTCAGGGTTGAAGGCCAGTCTCTCCAGGTTGTCTCCTACCAGCTGTATAACTGGCTTCTGATCCCAGTCAGCAGGAAGAACTTCGCTCTGCATCTTAGGCTGTTACACACACACACACACACACACACACACACACACACACACACACACACACACACACACACACACACACACACACACACACACACACACACACACACACACACACACACAGGGGGGATTATTGGACTGTATGTTTGTTTACTCCATGTTTGTTTACTCCATGTTTGTTTATTCCATGTGTAACTCTGTGTTTGTTGTTTGTGTCGAACTGCTTTGCTTTATCTTGGCCAGGTCGCAGTTGTAAATGAGAACTTGTTCTCAACTAGCCTACCTGGTTAAATAAAGGTAAAATTATTTTTATTTTTTTTAAGGGATGGTGTGTGTGTTTAAAGGTGAGTGTTTGTGTGTGATGGTGTGTGTGTGTGTGTGTGTGTGTGTGTGTGTGTGTGTGTGTGTGTGTGTGTGTGTGTGTGTGTGTGTGTGTGTGTGATGGTGTGTGTGATGGTGTGTGTGTGTGTGTGTGTGTGTGTGTGTGTGTGTGTGTGTGTGTGTGTGTGTGTGTGTGTGTGTGTGTGTGTGTGATGGTGTGTGTGTGTGTGTGTGTGTGTGTGTGTGTGTGGCTGTGTGTGATGGTGTGTGTGTGTGTGTGTGTGTGTGTGTGTGTGTGTGAGTGTGTGTGTGTGTGTGTGTGTGTGTGTGTGTGTGTGTGATGGTGTGTGTGTGTGTGTGATGGTGTGTGATGGTGTGTGTGATGGTGTGTGATGGTGTGTGTGTATGTGTGATGGTGTGTGTGTGTGTGTGATGGTGTGTTTGTGTGTGTTTGTGTGTGATGGTGTGTGATGGTGTGTGATGGTGTGTGTGATGGTGTGTGTGATGGTGTGTGATGGTGTGATGGTGTGTGATGGTGTGTGATGGTGTGTGTGTGTGTGATGGTGTGTGTGTGTGTGATGGTGTGTGTGTGATGGTGTGTGATGGTGTGTGTGTGATGGTGTGTGTGTGTGTGTGTGTGTGTGTGTGTGTGTGTGTGTGTGTGTGTGTGTGTGTGTGTGTGTGTGTGTGTGTGTGTGTGATGGTGTGTACCTGAGCGGTGCCGTCCAGGTAGCTCTGACAGAACGCTATAACGGTGGGCGTGTCCAGTGTGTCGGACGGCAGGTGATAGGTCACGTGACTCGTCAGATTAACCAATCGCACCATCGGAGCCTCACTCTCCCGGACACGGAAATACTCCAACATTCTACCGTTCCTCGGCTCGTCCACGTCTACCATCACAAATACTACCTGGAGGGGTGGAGGGACGGAGAGGGGAGGGAGGGAGGGGGTGGAGGGACAGAGAGGGGAGGGAGGAGGGAGGGAGAGGGGAGGGAGGAGGTGGAGGGACAGGGGAGGGAGGGAGGGAGGAGGTGGAGGGATGGAGAGGAGAGGGAGGAGGGAGGGAGAGGGGAGGGGAGGGAGGAGGTGGAGGGACAGAGAGGGGAGGGAGGGAGGAGGTGGAGGGATGGAGATGGGAGGGAGGAGGGAGGGAGAGGGAGGGAGGAGGTGGAGGAACTATTATAGTAGTTGTGTTGTAGTACCTACCTTTCCCCTGTAGGGGGCAGCAGCAGTGTGTATTATAGTAGTGGTGTTGTAGTACCTACCTTTCCCCTGTAGGGGGCAGCAGCAGCAGTGTGTATTATAGTAGTAGTGTTGTAGTACCTACCTTTCCCCTGTAGGGGGCAGCAGCAGCAGTGTGTATTATAGTAGTGGTGTTGTAGTACCTACCTTTCCCCTGTAGGGGGCAGCAGCAGCAGTGTGTATTATAGTAGTAGTGTTGTAGTACCTACCTTTCCCCTGTAGGGGGCAGCAGCAGCAGTGTGTATTATAGTAGTAGTGTTGTAGTACCTACCTTTCCCCTGTAGGGGGCAGCAGCAGCAGTGTGTATTATAGTAGTAGTGTTGTAGTACCTACCTTTCCCCTGTAGGGGGCAGCAGCAGCCTGGAAGGCAGAGTAGACGGTCTGAAACCCTTCATCAGTCTTATTGACAAACAGAATGGCGTGATTTAACACTGGAGAGGAGAGGATACGGCTGGCTGTCTGTAGAGGGAGGGAGGGAGGGAGGGAGGGAGGGAGGGAGGGAGGGAGGGAGGGAGGGAGGGAGGGAGGGAGGGAGGGAGGGACAGACACAGAGAGAAAGAGAGAGAGAGACAGAGAGAGAGAGAGAGAGAGAGAGAGAGAGGGGGGGGAGAGAGAGAGGGGGAGAGAGAGAGGGGGGAGAGAGAGAGGGAGAGGGAGAGAGCGAGAGAGAGAGGGAGGGAGGAAGGGAGAGACACACAGAGAGAGAGAGAGAGAGAGAGAGAGAGAGAGGGAGAGAGAGAGGATGGCGTGATTCAACACTGCAAGGGAGAGGAAAAAACTGGCACTGGAACACTGAGGATTATCAACGGTTTGGGCCTGAAAAACTAGTGTGAGTGGCCATGTACATGAAACGGATGGCACTGTGCTTGCCATGCCATCAAGTCCCACTCAGGTTTTACCCACAAAACCAAGATCTTTCAGTGTGAAAATGCTGCCATTTTAATAAATTAGTCCTGCTCAGGTTTGACCCACAAACCCCAAGATCTTTCATTTTGAATTTGTCCCGCTCAGGTTTTACCCACAAACCCCAAGATCTTTCAGTGTGAAAAATGCTGCCATTTTGAATTAGTCCTGCTCAGGTTTGACCCACAAACCCCAAGATCTTTCATTTTGAATTAGTCCTGCTCAGGTTTGACCCACAAACCCCAAGATCTTTCATTTTGAATTAGTCCTGATCAGGTTTTACCCACAAAACCAAGATCTTTCAGTGTGAAAATGCTGCCATTTTAATAAATTAGTCCTGATCAGGTTTGACCCACAAACCCAAAGATCTTTCAGTGGTGCGCGTTCTCATGAGAGTTAGCTGTGTTCCTTTTCTTTTCTGAAGACATTGGATTGTCCGGTTGGAATATTACTGAATATTTATGATAAAAACATCCTAAAGATTGATGCAATACATCGTTTGAAATGTTTCCACGAACGTAAATAGAACTTAAAAAAAAAATAAAAATTGTCGTGACATTTTGCGCCCGCTTCCTGCATTTAGAGTAGTGGACTAAACGCGCGAACAAAAAGGAGGTATTTGGACGTAAGTGATGGACTTTATCGAACAAAACAAACATTTATTGTGGACCTGGGATTCCTGGGAGAAAATTCTGATGAAGATCATCAAAGGTAAGTGAATATTTATAATGCTATTTCTGACTATTGTTGACTCCAAAATGGCGGGTATCTGTATTGTTTGTTGTTGTTGTCTGAACGCTGTACTCAGATTATTGCAAAGTGTGCTTTTGCTGTAAAAAATTGTTTTTAAATCTGACACAGTGGTTGCATTAAGGAGAAGTGTATCTATAATTCTTTCAATAACAGTTTAATATTTTATCAACGTTTATGATGAGTATTTTTGTCAATTGATGTGCTCATTCACCGGAAGTTTTGGGAGGCAAAACATTTCTGAACATTACACGCCAATGTATAAATTGGGTTTTTGGATATAAATATGAACTTTATCGAGCAAAACATACATGTATTGTGTAACATGAAGTCCTATGAGTGCCATCTGATGAAGATCATCAAAGGTTAGTGCTTAATTTTAGCTGTATTTCTGGTTTTTGTAACGCCTCTCCCTGCTAGGAAAAAGGCTGTGTGGTTTTTCTTGTCTCGGGCGCTGTCCTAACATAATCTAATGCTATGCTTTCGCCATGAAGCCTTTTTGAAATCGGACAATGTGGTTGTATTAACAAGAATCTTATCTTTAAAATGGGATATAATAGTTGTATGTTTGAGAAATTTGAATTATGAGATTTTTGTTGTTTTGAATTTGCCGCCCTGCTATTTCACTGGCTGTTGAATAGTGTGTCACGCTAGCGTCCCACATTTCCCAGAGAGGTTATCTTAGTGACAGAACTCAGGCCCATCCTGATTATCTTAGTGACAGAACTCAGGCCCATCCTGATTATCTTAGTGACAGAACTCAGGCCCATCCTGATTATCTTAGTGACAGAACTCAGGCCCATCCTGATTATCTTAGTGACAGAACTCAGGCCCATCCTGATTATCTTAGTGACGGAACTCAGGCCCATCCTGATTATCTTAGTGACAGAACTCAGGCCCATCCTGATTATCTTAGTGACAGAACTCAGGCCCATCCTGATTATCTTAGTGACAGAACTCAGGCCCATCCTGATTATCTTAGTGACAGAACTCAGGCCCATCCTGATTATCTTAGTGACAGAACTCAGGCCCATCCTGATTATCTTAGTGACAGAACTCAGGCACATCCTGATTATGTTAGAGACAGTACTCAGGCCCATCCTGATTATCTTAGTGACAGAACTCAGGCCCATCCTGATTATCTTAGTGACAGAACTCAGGCCCATCCTGATTATCTTAGTGAAAGAACTCAGGCCCATCCTGATTATCTTAGTGACAGAACTCAGGCCCATACTGATTATCTTAGTGACAGAACTCAGGCCCATCCTGATTATCTTAGTGACAGAACTCAGGCCCATCCTGATTATCTTAGTGACAGAACTCAGGCCTATCCTGATTAACTTAGTGACAGATCTCAGGCCATCGTTATCATCTTAGTGACAGAACTCAGGCCCATCCTGATTATCTTAGTGACAGAACTCAGGCCCATCCTGATTATCTTAGTGACAGAACTCAGGCCATCGTTATTATCTTAGTGACAGAACTCAGACCATCCTGATTATCTTAGTGACAGAACTCAGGCCCATCCTGATTAACTTAGTGACAGATCTCAGGCCATCGTTATCATCTTAGTGACAGAACTCAGGCCCATCCTGATTATCTTATTGACAGAATTCAGACCATCCTGATTATCTTAGTGACAGAACTCAGGCCATCCTGATTATCTTAGTGACAGAACTCAGGCCATCGTTATTATCTTAGTGACAGAACTCAGGCCCATCCTTGATTATCTTAGTGACAGAACTCTGGCCATCCTGATTATCTTAGTGACAGAACTCAGGCCATCGTTATTATCTTAGTGACAGAACTCAGACCATCCTGATTATCTTAGTGACAGAACTCAGGCGCATCCTGATTATCTTAGTGACAGAACCAAGGACCATCCTGATTATCTTAGTGAAAGAACTCAGGCCCATCCTGATTATCTTAGTGACAGAACTCAGGCCCATCCTGATTATCTTATTGACAGAACTCAGGCCCATCCTGATTATCTTAGTGACAGAACTCAGGCCCATCCTGATTATCTTAGTGACAGAACTCAGGCCCATCCTGATTAACTTAGTGACAGATCTCAGGCCATCGTTATCATCTTAGTGACAGAAGTCAGGCCCATCCTGATTATCTTAGTGACAGAACTCAGGCCCATCCTGATTATCTTAGAGACAGAACTCAGGCCCATCCTGATTATCTTAGTGATAGAACTCAGGCCATCGTGATTATCTTAGTGACAGAACTCAGGCCGTCGTTATTATGTTAGTGACAGAACTCAGGCCCATCGTTATTACCTTAGTGACAGAACTCAGGCCGTCGTTATTATCTTAGTGACAGAACTCAAGCCCATCCTTATTATCTTAGTGACAAAACTCAGGCCCATCCTGATTATCTTAGTGACAGAACTCAGGCCCATCCTGATTATCTTAGTGACAGAACTCAGGCCCATCCTGATTATCTTAGTGACAGAACTCAGGCCCATCCTGATTATCTTAGTGACAGAACTCAGGCCCATCCTGATTATCTTAGTGACAGAACTCAGGCCCATCCTGATTATGTTAGAGACAGAACTCAGGCCCATCCTGATTATCTTAGTGACAGAACTCAGGCCCATCCTGATTATCTTAGTGACAGAACTCAGGCCCATCCTGATTATCTTAGTGAAAGAACTCAGGCCCATCCTGATTATCTTAGTGACAGAACTCAGGCCCATCCTGATTATCTTAGTGACAGAACTCAGGCCCATCCTGATTATCTTAGTGACAGAACTCAGGCCCATCCTGATTATCTTAGTGACAGAACTCAGGCCCATCCTGATTATCTTAGTGACAGAACTCAGGCCCATCCTGTTTATGTTAGAGACAGAACTCAGGCCCATCCTGATTATCTTAGTGACAGAACTCAGGCCCATCCTGATTATCTTAGTGACAGAACTCAGGCCCATCCTGATTATCTTAGTGAAAGAACTCAGGCCCATCCTGATTATCTTAGTGACAGAACTCAGGCCCATCCTGATTATCTTAGTGACAGAACTCAGGCCCATCCTGATTATCTTAGTGACAGAACTCAGGCCCATCCTGATTATCTTAGTGACAGAACTCAGGCCTATCCTGATTAACTTAGTGACAGATCTCAGGCCATCGTTATTATCTTAGTGACAGAACTCAGGCCCATCCTGATTAACTTAGTGACAGATCTCAGGCCATCGTTATCATCTTAGTGACAGAACTCAGGCCCATCCTGATTATCTTAGTGACAGAACTCAGACCATCCTGATTATCTTAGTGACAGAACTCAGGCCCATCCTGATTATCTTAGTGACAGAACTCAGGCCATCCTGATTATCTTAGTGACAGAACTCAGGCCATCGTTATTATCTTAGTGACAGAACTCAGGCCCATCCTTGATTATCTTAGTGACAGTACTCTGGCCATCCTGATTATCTTAGTGACAGAACTCAGGCCATCGTTATTATCTTAGTGACAGAACTCAGACCATCCTGATTATCTTAGTGACAGAACTCATGCCCATCCTGATTATCTTAGTGACAGAACTCAGGCCCATCCTGATTATCTTAGTGACAGAACTCAGGCCCATCCTGATTATCTTAGTGACAGAACTCAGGCCCATCCTGATTATCTTAGTGACAGAACTCAGGCCCATCCTGATTATCTTAGTGACAGAACTCAGGCCCATCCTGATTATCTTAGTGACAGAACTCAGGCCCATCCTGATTATGTTAGAGACAGAACTCAGGCCCATCCTGATTATCTTAGTGACAGAACTCAGGCCCATCCTGATTATCTTAGTGACAGAACTCAGGCCCATCCTGATTATCTTAGTGAAAGAACTCAGGCCCATCCTGATTATCTTAGTGACAGAACTCAGGCCCATCCTGATTATCTTAGTGACAGAACTCAGGCCCATCCTGATTATCTTAGTGACAGAACTCAGGCCCATCAAGATTATCTTAGTGACAGAACTCAGGCCCATCCTGATTATCTTAGTGAAAGAACCAAGGACCATCCTGATTATCTTAGTGAAAGAACTCAGGCCCATCCTGATTATCTTAGTGACAGAACTCAGGCCCATCCTGATTATCTTAGTGATAGAACTCAGGCCCATCCTGATTATCTTAGTGACAGAACTCAGGCCCATCCTGATTATCTTAGTGACAGAACTCAGGCCCATCTTGATTATCTTAGTGACAGAACTCAGGCCATCGTTATTATCTTAGTGACAGAACTCAGACCATCCTGATTATCTTAGTGACAGAACTCAGGCCCATCCTGATTAACTTAGTGACAGATTTCAGGCCATCGTTACCATCTTAGTGACAGAACTCAGGCCCATCCTGATTATCTTAGTGACAGAACTCAGGCCATCCTGATTATCTTAGTGACAGAACTCAGGCCCATCCTGATTATCTTAGTGACAGAACTCTGGCCATCCTGATTATCTTAGTGACAGAACTCAGGCCCATCCTGATTATCTTAGTGACAGAACTCAGGCCCATCCTGATTATCTTAGTGACAGAACTCAGGCCCATCCTGATTAACTTAGTGACAGATCTCAGGCCATCGTTATCATCTTAGTTGACAGAACTCAGGCCCATCCTGATTATCTTAGTGACAGAACTCAGGCCCATCCTGATTATCTTAGTGACAGAACTCAGGCCCATCCTGATTATCTTAGTGACAGAACGCAGGCCCATCCTGATTATGTTAGAGACAGAACTCAGGCACATCCTGATTATCTTAGTGACAGAACTCAGGCCCATCCTGATTATCTTAGTGACATAACTCAGGCCCATCCTGATTATCTTAGTGAAAGAACTCAGGCCCATCCTGATTATCTTAGTGACAGAACTCAGGCCCATCCTGATTATCTTAGTGACAGAACTCAGGCCCATCCTGATTATCTTAGTGACAGAACTCAGGCCCATCCTGATTATCTTAGTGACAGAACTCAGGCCCATCCTGATTATCTTAGTGACAGAACCAAGGACCATCCTGATTATCTTAGTGAAAGAACTCAGGCCCATCCTGATTATCTTAATGACAGAACTCAGGCCCATCCTGATTATCTTAGTGATAGAACTCAGGCCCATCCTGATTATCTTAGTGACAGAACTCAGGCCCATCCTGATTATCTTAGTGACAGAACTCAGGCCCATCCTGATTAACTTAGTGACAGATCTCAGGCCATCGTTATCATCTTAGTGACATAACTCAGGCCCATCCTGATTATCTTAGTGACAGAACTCAGGCCCATCCTGATTATCTTAGTGACAGAACTCAGGCCATCGTTATTATCTTAGTGACAGAACTCAGACCATCCTGATTATCTTAGTGACAGAACTCAGGCCCATCCTGATTAACTTAGTGACAGATCTCAGGCCATCGTTATCATCTTAGTGACAGAACTCAGGCCCATCCTGATTATCTTAGTGACAGAACTCAGGCCATCCTGATTATCTTAGTGACAGAACTCAGGCCCATCCTGATTATCTTAGTGACAGAACTCAGGCCCATCCTGATTATCTTAGTGACAGAACTCAGGCCCATCCTGATTATCTTAGTGACAGAACTCAGGCACATCCTGATTATGTTAGAGACAGAACTCAGGCCCATCCTGATTATCTTAGTGACAGAACTCAGGCCCATCCTGATTATCTTAGTGACAGAACTCAGGCCCATCCTGATTATCTTAGTGAAAGAACTCAGGCCCATCCTGATTATCTTAGTGACAGAACTCAGGCCCATCCTGATTATCTTAGTGACAGAACTCAGGCCCATCCTGATTATCTTAGTGACAGAACTCAGGCCCATCCTGATTATCTTAGTGACAGAACTCAGGCCTATCCTGATTAACTTAGTGACAGATCTCAGGCCATCGTTATCATCTTAGTGACAGAACTCAGGCCCATCCTGATTATCTTAGTGACAGAACTCAGGCCCATCCTGATTATCTTAGTGAGAGACCTCAGGCCATCGTTATTATCTTAGTGACAGAACTCAGACCATCCTGATTATCTTAGTGACAGAACTCAGGCCCATCCTGATTAACTTAGTGACAGAACTCAGGCCATCCTGATTATCTTAGTGACAGAACTCAGGCCATCGTTATTATCTTAGTGACAGAACTCAGGCCCATCCTTGATTATCTTAGTGACAGAACTCTGGCCATCCTGATTATCTTAGTGACAGAACTCAGGCCATCGTTATTATCTTAGTGACAGAACTCAGGCCCATCCTGATTATCTTAGTGATAGAACTCAGGCCATCGTGATTATCTTAGTGACAGAACTCAGGCCGTCGTTATTATGTTAGTGACAGAACTCAGGCCCATCGTTATTACCTTAGTGACAGAACTCAGGCCGTCGTTATTATCTTAGTGACAGAACTCAAGCCCATCCTGATTATCTTAGTGACAGAACTCAGGCCCATCCTGATTATCTTAGTGACAGAACTCAGGCCCATCCTGATTATCTTAGTGACAGAACTCAGGCCCATCCTGATTATCTTAGTGACAGAACTCAGGCCCATCCTGATTATCTTAGTGACAGAACTCAGGCCCATCCTGATTATGTTAGAGACAGAACTCAGGCCCATCCTGATTATCTTAGTGACAGAACTCAGGCCCATCCTGATTATCTTAGTGACAGAACTCAGGCCCATCCTGATTATCTTAGTGAAAGAACTCAGGCCCATCCTGATTATCTTAGTGACAGAACTCAGGCCCATCCTGATTATCTTAGTGACAGAACTCAGGCCCATCCTGATTATCTTAGTGACAGAACTCAGGCCCATCCTGATTATCTTAGTGACAGAACTCAGGCCCATCCTGATTATCTTAGTGACAGAACCAAGGACCATCCTGATTATCTTAGTGAAAGAACTCAGGCCCATCCTGATTATCTTAGTGACAGAACTCAGGCCCATCCTGATTATCTTGGTGATAGAACTCAGGCCCATCCTGATTATCTTAGTGACAGAACTCAGGCCCATCCTGATTATCTTAGTGACAGAACTCAGGCCCATCCTGATTAACTTAGTGACAGATCTCAGGCCATCGTTATCATCTTAGTGACAGAACTCAGGCCCATCCTGATTATCTTAGTGACAGAACTCAGGCCCATCCTGATTATCTTAGTGACAGAACTCAGGCCATCGTTATTATCTTAGTGACAGAACTCAGACCATCCTGATTATCTTAGTGACAGAACTCAGGCCCATCCTGATTAACTTAGTGACAGATTTCAGGCCATCGTTATCATCTTAGTGACAGAACTCAGGCCCATCCTGATTATCTTAGTGACAGAACTCAGGCCATCCTGATTATCTTAGTGACAGAACTCAGGCCGTCGATATTATCTTAGTGACAGAACTCAGGCCGTCGTTATTATCTTAGTGACAGAACTCAAGCCCATCCTGATTATCTTAGTGACAGAACTCAGGCCCATCCTGATTATCTTAGTGACAGAACTCAGGCCCATCCTGATTATCTTAGTGACAGAACTCAGGCCCATCCTGATTATCTTAGTGACAGAACTCAGGCCCATCCTGATTATGTTAGAGACAGAACTCAGGGCCATCCTGATTATCTTAGTGACAGAACTCAGGCCCATCCTGATTATCTTAGTGACAGATCTCAGGCCCATCCTGATTATCTTAGTGAAAGAACTCAGGCCCATCCTGATTATCTTAGTGACAGAACTCAGGCCCATCCTGATTATCTTAGTGACAGAACTCAGGCCCATCCTGATTATCTTAGTGACAGAACTCAGGCCCATCCTGATTATCTTAGTGACAGAACTCAGGCCTATCCTGATTAACTTAGTGACAGATCTCAGGCCATCGTTATCATCTTAGTGACAGAACTCAGGCCCATCCTGATTATCTTAGTGACAGAACTCAGCTCAGGACCATCCTGATTATCTTAGTGACAGAACTCTGGCCATCCTGATTATCTTAGTGACAGAACTCAGGCCATCGTTATTATCTTAGTGACAGAACTCAGGCCCATCCTGATTATCTTAGTGACAGAACTCTGGCCATCCTGATTATCTTAGTGACAGAACTCAGGCCATCGTTATTATCTTAGTGACAGAACTCAGACCATCCTGATTATCTTAGTGACAGAACTCAGGCCCATCCTGATTATCTTAGTGACAGAACCAAGGACCATCCAGATTATCTTAGTGAAAGAACTCAGGCCCATCCTGATTATCTTATTGACAGAACTCAGGCCCATCCTGATTATCTTAGTGACAGAACTCAGGCGCATCCTGATTATCTTAGTGACAGAACTCAGGCCCATCCTGATTAACTTAGTGACAGATCTCAGGCCATCGTTATCATCTTAGTTGACAGAACTCAGGCCCATCCTGATTATCTTAGTGACAGAACTCAGGCCCATCCTGATTATCTTAGTGACAGAACTCAGGCCCATCCTGATTATCTTAGTGACAGAACGCAGGCCCATCCTGATTATGTTAGAGACAGAACTCAGGCCCATCCTGATTATCTTAGTGACAGAACTCAGGCCCATCCTGATTATCTTAGTGACAGAACTCAGGCCCATCCTGATTATCTTAGTGAAAGAACTCAGGCCCATCCTGATTATCTTAGTGACAGAACTCAGGCCCATCCTGATTATCTTAGTGACAGAACTCAGGCCCATCCTGATTATCTTAGTGACAGAACTCAGGCCCATCCTGATTATCTTAGTGACAGAACTCAGGCCCATCCTGATTATCTTAGTGACAGAACCAAGGACCATCCTGATTATCTTAGTGAAAGAACTCAGGCCCATCCTGATTATCTTAGTGACAGAACTCAGGCCCATCCTGATTATCTTAGTGATAGAACTCAGGCCCATCCTGATTATCTTAGTGACAGAACTCAGGCCCATCCTGATTATCTTAGTGACAGAACTCAGGCCCATCCGGATTAACTTAGTGACAGATCTCAGGCCATCGTTATCATCTTAGTGACATAACTCAGGCCCATCCTGATTATCTTAGTGACAGAACTCAGGCCCATCCTGATTATCTTAGTGACAGAACTCAGGCCATCGTTATTATCTTTGTGACAGAACTCAGACCATCCTGATTATCTTAGTGACAGAACTCAGGCCCATCCTGATTATCTTAGTGACAGAACTCAGGCCCATCCTGATTATCTTAGTGACAGAACTCAGGCACATCCTGATTATGTTAGAGACAGAACTCAGGCCCATCCTGATTATCTTAGTGACAGAACTCAGGCCCATCCTGATTATCTTAGTGACAGAACTCAGGCCCATCCTGATTATCTTAGTGACAGAACTCAGGCCCATCCTGATTATCTTAGTGACAGAACTCAGGCCCATCCTGATTATCTTAGTGACAGAACTCAGGCCCATCCTGATTATCTTAGTGACAGAACTCAGGCCTATCCTGATTAACTTAGTGACAGATCTCAGGCCATCGTTATCATCTTAGTGACAGAACTCAGGCCCATCCTGATTATCTTAGTGACAGAACTCAGGCCCATCCTGATTATCTTAGTGAGAGAACTCAGGCCATCGTTATTATCTTAGTGACAGAACTCAGACCATCCTGATTATCTTAGTGACAGAACTCAGGCCCATCCTGATTAACTTAGTGACAGATCTCAGGCCATCGTTATCATCTTAGTGACAGAACTCAGGCCCATCCTGATTATCTTAGTGACAGAACTCAGACCATCCTGATTATCTTAGTGACAGAACTCAGGCCCATCCTGATTATCTTAGTGACAGAACTCAGGCCATCCTGATTATCTTAGTGACAGAACTCAGGCCATCGTTATTATCTTAGTGACAGAACTCAGGCCCATCCTTGATTATCTTAGTGACAGAACTCTGGCCATCCTGATTATCTTAGTGACAGAACTCAGGCCATCGTTATTATCTTAGTGACAGAACTCAGGCCCATCCTGATTATCTTAGTGATAGAACTCAGGCCATCGTGATTATCTTAGTGACAGAACTCAGGCCGTCGTTATTATGTTAGTGACAGAACTCAGGCCCATCGTTATTACCTTAGTGACAGAACTCAGGCCGTCGTTATTATCTTAGTGACAGAACTCAAGCCCATCCTGATTATCTTAGTGACAGAACTCAGGCCCATCCTGATTATCTTAGTGACAGAACTCAGGCCCATCCTGATTATCTTAGTGACAGAACTCAGGCCCATCCTGATTATCTTAGTGACAGAACTCAGGCCCATCCTGATTATCTTAGTGACAGAACTCAGGCCCATCCTGATTATCTTAGTGACAGAACTCAGGCCCATCCTGATTATGTTAGAGACAGAACTCAGGCCCATCCTGATTATCTTAGTGACAGAACTCAGGCCCATCCTGATTATCTTAGTGACAGAACTCAGGCCCATCCAGATTATCTTAGTGAAAGAACTCAGGCCCATCCTGATTATCTTAGTGACAGAACTCAGGCCCATCCTGATTATCTTAGTGACAGAACTCAGGCCCATCCTGATTATCTTAGTGACAGAACTCAGGCCCATCCTGATTATCTTAGTGACAGAACTCAGGCCCATCCTGATTATCTTAGTGACAGAACTCAGGCCCATCCTGATTATCTTAGTGACAGAACTCAGGCCCATCCTGATTATGTTAGAGACAGAACTCAGGGCCATCCTGATTATCTTAGTGACAGAACTCAGGCCCATCCTGATTATCTTAGTGACAGAACTCAGGCCCATCCTGATTATCTTAGTGAAAGAACTCAGGCCCATCCTGATTATCTTAGTGACAGAACTCAGGCCCATCCTGATTATCTTAGTGACAGAACTCAGGCCCATCCTGATTATCTTAGTGACAGAACTCAGGCCTATCCTGATTAACTTAGTGACAGATCTCAGGCCATCGTTATCATCTTAGTGACAGAACTCAGGCCCATCCTGATTATCTTAGTGACAGAACTCAGCTCAGGACCATCCTGATTATCTTAGTGACAGAACTCTGGCCATCCTGATTATCTTAGTGACAGAACTCAGGCCATCGTTATTATCTTAGTGACAGAACTCAGGCCGATCCTGATTATCTTAGTGACAGAACTCTGGCCATCCTGATTATCTTAGTGACAGAACTCAGGCCATCGTTATTATCTTAGTGACAGAACTCAGACCATCCTGATTATCTTAGTGACAGAACTCAGGCCCATCCTGATTATCTTAGTGACAGAACCAAGGACCATCCAGATTATCTTAGTGAAAGAACTCAGGCCCATCCTGATTATCTTATTGACAGAACTCAGGCCCATCCTGATTATCTTAGTGACAGAACACAGGCCCATCCTGATTATCTTAGTGACAGAACTCAGGCCCATCCTGATTAACTTAGTGACAGATCTCAGGCCATCGTTATCATCTTAGTTGACAGAACTCAGGCCCATCCTGATTATCTTAGTGACAGAACTCAGGCCCATCCTGATTATCTTAGTGACAGAACTCAGGCCCATCCTGATTATCTTAGTGACAGAACGCAGGCCCATCCTGATTATGTTAGAGACAGAACTCAGGCCCATCCTGATTATCTTAGTGACAGAACTCAGGCCCATCCTGATTATCTTAGTGACAGAACTCAGGCCCATCCTGATTATCTTAGTGAAAGAACTCAGGCCCATCCTGATTATCTTAGTGACAGAACTCAGGCCCATCCTGATTATCTTAGTGACAGAACTCAGGCCCATCCTGATTATCTTAGTGACAGAACTCAGGCCCATCCTGATTATCTTAGTGACAGAACTCAGGCCCATCCTGATTATCTTAGTGACAGAACCAAGGACCATCCTGATTATCTTAGTGAAAGAACTCAGGCCCATCCTGATTATCTTAGTGACAGAACTCAGGCCCATCCTGATTATCTTAGTGATAGAACTCAGGCCCATCCTGATTATCTTAGTGACAGAACTCAGGCCCATCCTGATTATCTTAGTGACAGAACTCAGGCCCATCCGGATTAACTTAGTGACAGATCTCAGGCCATCGTTATCATCTTAGTGACATAACTCAGGCCCATCCTGATTATCTTAGTGACAGAACTCAGGCCCATCCTGATTATCTTAGTGACAGAACTCAGGCCATCGTTATTATCTTAGTGACAGAACTCAGACCATCCCGATTATCTTAGTGACAGAACTCAGGCCCATCCTGATTATCTTAGTGACAGAACTCAGGCCCATCCTGATTATCTTAGTGACAGAACTCAGGCACATCCTGATTATGTTAGAGACAGAACTCAGGTCCATCCTGATTATCTTAGTGACAGAACTCAGGCCCATCCTGATTATCTTAGTGACAGAACTCAGGCCCATCCTGATTATCTTAGTGACAGAACTCAGGCCCATCCTGATTATCTTAGTGACAGAACTCAGGCCCATCCTGATTATCTTAGTGACAGAACTCAGGCCCATCCTGATTATCTTAGTGACAGAACTCAGGCCTATCCTGATTAACTTAGTGACAGATCTCAGGCCATCGTTATCATCTTAGTGACAGAACTCAGGCCCATCCTGATTATCTTAGTGACAGAACTCAGGCCCATCCTGATTATCTTAGTGAGAGATTTCAGGCCATCGTTATTATCTCAGTGACAGAACTCAGACCATCCTGATTATCTTAGTGACAGAACTCAGGCCCATCCTGATTAACTTAGTGACAGATCTCAGGCCATCGTTATCATCTTAGTGACAGAACTCAGGCCCATCCTGATTATCTTAGTGACAGAACTCAGACCATCCTGATTATCTTAGTGACAGAACTCAGGCCCATCCTGATTATCTTAGTGACAGAACTCAGGCCCATCCTGATTATCTTAGTGACAGAACTCAGGCCATCGTTATTATCTTAGTGACAGAACTCAGGCCCATCCTTGATTATCTTAGTGACAGAACTCTGGCCATCCTGATTATCTTAGTGACAGAACTCAGGCCATCGTTATTATCTTAGTGACAGAACTCAGGCCCATCCTGATTATCTTAGTGATAGAACTCAGGCCATCGTGATTATCTTAGTGACAGAACTCAGGCCGTCGTTATTATGTTAGTGACAGAACTCAGGCCCATCGTTATTACCTTAGTGACAGAACTCAGGCCGTCGTTATTATCTTAGTGACAGAACTCAAGCCCATCCTGATTATCTTAGTGACAGAACTCAGGCCCATCCTGATTATCTTAGTGACAGAACTCAGGCCCATCCTGATTATCTTAGTGACAGAACTCAGGCCCATCCTGATTATCTTAGTGACAGAACTCAGGCCCATCCTGATTATCTTAGTGACAGAACTCAGGCCCATCCTGATTATGTTAGAGACAGAACTCAGGCCCATCCTGATTATCTTAGTGACAGAACTCAGGCCCATCCTGATTATCTTAGTGACAGAACTCAGGCCCATCCTGATTATCTTAGTGAAAGAACTCAGGCCCATCCTGATTATCTTAGTGACAGAACTCAGGCCCATCCTGATTATCTTAGTGACAGAACTCAGGCCCATCCTGATTATCTTAGTGACAGAACTCAGGCCCATCCTGATTATCTTAGTGACAGAACTCAGGCCCATCCTGATTATCTTAGTGACAGAACCAAGGACCATCCTGATTATCTTAGTGAAAGAACTCAGGCCCATCCTGATTATCTTAGTGACAGAACTCAGGCCCATCCTGATTATCTTAGTGATAGAACTCAGGCCCATCCTGATTATCTTAGTGACAGAACTCAGGCCCATCCTGATTATCTTAGTGACAGAACTCAGGCCCATCCTGATTAACTTAGTGACAGATCTCAGGCCATCGTTATCATCTTAGTGACAGAACTCAGGCCCATCCTGATTATCTTAGTGACAGAACTCAGGCCCATCCTGATTATCTTAGTGACAGAACTCAGGCCATCGTTATTATCTTAGTGACAGAACTCAGACCATCCTGATTATCTTAGTGACAGAACTCAGGCCCATCCTGATTAACTTAGTGACAGATTTCAGACCATCGTTATCATCTTAGTGACAGAACTCAGGCCCATCCTGATTATCTTAGTGACAGAACTCAGGCCATCCTGATTACCTTAGTGACAGAACTCAGGCCCATCCTGATTATCTTAGTGACAGAACTCTGGCCATCCTGATTATCTTAGTGACAGAACTCAGGCCATCGTTATTATCTTAGTGACAGAACTCAGGCCCATCCTGATTATCTTAGTGATAGAACTCAGGCCATCGTGATTATCTTAGTGACAGAACTCAGGCCGTCGATATTATCTTAGTGACAGAACTCAGGCCGTCGTTATTATCTTAGTGACAGAACTCAAGCCCATCCTGATTATCTTAGTGACAGAACTCAGGCCCATCCTGATTATCTTAGTGAAAGAACTCAGGCCCATCCTGATTATCTTAGTGACAGAACTCAAGTCCATCCTGATTATCTTAGTGACAGAACTCAGGCCCATCCTGATTATCTTAGTGACAGAACTCAGGCCTATCCTGATTAACTTAGTGACAGATCTCAGGCCATCGTTATCATCTTAGTGACAGAACTCAGGCCCATCCTGATTATCTTAGTGACAGAATTCAGCTCAGGACCATCCTGATTATCTTAGTGACAGAACTCTGGCCATCCTGATTATCTTAGTGACAGAACTCAGGCCATCGTTATTATCTTAGTGACAGAACTCAGGCCCATCCTGATTATCTTAGTGACAGAACTCAGGCCCATCCTGATTATCTTAGTGACAGAACGCAGGCCCATCCTGATTATGTTAGAGACAGAACTCAGGCCCATCCTGATTATCTTAGTGAAAGAACTCAGGCCCATCCTGATTATCTTAGTGACAGAACTCAGGCCCATCCTGATTATCTTAGTGACAGAACTCAGGCCCATCCTGATTATCTTAGTGACAGAACTCAGGCCCATCCTGATTATCTTAGTGACAGAACTCAGGCCCATCCTGATTATCTTAGTGACAGAACTCAGGCCCATCCTGATTATCTTAGTGACAGAACTCAGGCCATCGTTATTATCTTAGTGACAGAACTCAGACCATCCTGATTATCTTAGTGACAGAACTCAGGCCCATCCTGATTATCTTAGTGACAGAACTCACGCCCATCCTGATTATCTTAGTGACAGAACTCAGGCACATCCTGATTATGTTAGAGACAGAACTCAGGCCCATCCTGATTATCTTAGTGACAGAACTCAGGCCCATCCTGATTATCTTAGTGACAGAACTCAGGCCCATCCTGATTATCTTAGTGACAGAACTCAGGCCCATCCTGATTATCTTAGTGACAGAACTCAGGCCCATCCTGATTATCTTAGTGACAGAACTCAGGCCCATCCTGATTATCTTAGTGACAGAACTCAGGCCTATCCTGATTAACTTAGTGACAGATCTCAGGCCATCGTTATCATCTTAGTGACAGAACTCAGGCCCATCCTGATTATCTTAGTGACAGAACTCAGGCCCATCCTGATTATCTTAGTGAGAGAACTCAGGCCATCGTTATTATCTTAGTGACAGAACTCAGACCATCCTGATTATCTTAGTGACAGAACTCAGGCCCATCCTGATTAACTTAGTGACAGATCTCAGGCCATCGTTATCATCTTAGTGACAGAACTCAGGCCCATCCTGATTATCTTAGTGACAGAACTCAGACCATCCTGATTATCTTAGTGACAGAACTCAGGCCCATCCTGATTATCTTAGTGACAGAACTCAGGCCATCCTGATTATCTTAGTGACAGAACTCAGGCCATCGTTATTATCTTAGTGACAGAACTCAGGCCCATCCTTGATTATCTTAGTGACAGAACTCTGGCCATCCTGATTATCTTAGTGACAGAACTCAGGCCATCGTTATTATCTTAGTGACAGAACTCAGGCCCATCCTGATTATCTTAGTGATAGAACTCAGGCCATCGTGATTATCTTAGTGACAGAACTCAGGCCGTCGTTATTATGTTAGTGACAGAACTCAGGCCCATCGTTATTACCTTAGTGACAGAACTCAGGCCGTCGTTATTATCTTAGTGACAGAACTCAAGCCCATCCTGATTATCTTAGTGACAGAACTCAGGCCCATCCTGATTATCTTAGTGACAGAACTCAGGCCCATCCTGATTATCTTAGTGACAGAACTCAGGCCCATCCTGATTATCTTAGTGACAGAACTCAGGCCCATCCTGATTATCTTAGTGACAGAACTCAGGCCCATCCTGATTATGTTAGAGACAGAACTCAGGCCCATCCTGATTATCTTAGTGACAGAACTCAGGCCCATCCTGATTATCTTAGTGACAGAACTCAGGCCCATCCTGATTATCTTAGTGAAAGAACTCAGGCCCATCCTGATTATCTTAGTGACAGAACTCAGGCCCATCCTGATTATCTTAGTGACAGAACTCAGGCCCATCCTGATTATCTTAGTGACAGAACTCAGGCCCATCCTGATTATCTTAGTGACAGAACTCAGGCCCATCCTGATTATCTTAGTGACAGAACCAAGGACCATCCTGATTATCTTAGTGAAAGAACTCAGGCCCATCCTGATTATCTTAGTGACAGAACTCAGGCCCATCCTGATTATCTTAGTGATAGAACTCAGGCCATCGTTATTATCTTAGTGACAGAACTCAGGCCCATCCTGATTATCTTAGTGACAGAACTCAGGCCCATCCTGATTAACTTAGTGACAGATCTCAGGCCATCGTTATCATCTTAGTGACAGAACTCAGGCCCATCCTGATTATCTTAGTGACAGAACTCAGGCCCATCCTGATTATCTTAGTGACAGAACTCAGGCCATCGTTATTATCTTAGTGACAGAACTCAGACCATCCTGATTATCTTAGTGATAGAACTCAGGCCATCGTTATTATCTTAGTGACAGATCTCAGGCCATCGTTATTATCTTAGTGACAGAACTCAGGCCCATCCTGATTATCTTAGTGACAGAACTCTGGCCATCCTGATTATCTTAGTTACAGAACTCAGGCCATCGTTATTATCTTTGTGACAGAACTCAGGCCCATCCTGATTATCTTAGTGATAGAACTCAGGCCATCGTTATTATCTTAGTGACAGAACTCAGGCCGTCGATATTATCTTAGTGACAGAACTCAGGCCGTCGTTATTATGTTAGTGACAGAACTCAGGCCCATCGTTATTACCTTAGTGACAGAACTCAGGCCGTCGTTATTATCTTAGTGACAGAACTCAAGCCCATCCTGATTATCTTAGTGACAGAACTCAGGCCCATCCTGATTATCTTAGTGACAGAACTCAGGCCCATCCTGATTATCTTAGTGACAGAACTCAGGCCCATCCTGATTATCTTAGTGACAGAACTCAGGCCCATCCTGATTATCTTAGTGACAGAACTCAGGCCCATCCTGATTATGTTAGAGACAGAACTCAGGCCCATCCTGATTATCTTAGTGACAGAACTCAGGCCCATCCTGATTATCTTAGTGACAGAACTCAGGCCCATCCTGATTATCTTAGTGAAAGAACTCAGGCCCATCCTGATTATCTTAGTGACAGAACTCAGGCCCATCCTGATTATCTTAGTGACAGAACTCAGGCCCATCCTGATTATCTTAGTGACAGAACTCAGGCCCATCCTGATTATCTTAGTGACAGAACTCAGGCCCATCCTGATTATCTTAGTGACAGAACCAAGGACCATCCTGATTATCTTAGTGAAAGAACTCAGGCCCATCCTGATTATCTTAGTGACAGAACTCAGGCCCATCCTGATTATCTTAGTGATAGAACTCAGGCCATCGTTATTATCTTAGTGACAGAACTCAGGCCCATCCTGATTATCTTAGTGACAGAACTCAGGCCCATCCTGATTAACTTAGTGACAGATCTCAGGCCATCGTTATCATCTTAGTGACAGAACTCAGGCCCATCCTGATTATCTTAGTGACAGAACTCAGGCCCATCCTGATTATCTTAGTGACAGAACTCAGGCCATCGTTATTATCTTAGTGACAGAACTCAGACCATCCTGATTATCTTAGTGATAGAACTCAGGCCATCGTTATTATCTTAGTGACAGATCTCAGGCCATCGTTATTATCTTAGTGACAGAACTCAGGCCCATCCTGATTATCTTAGTGACAGAACTCTGGCCATCCTGATTATCTTAGTGACAGAACTCAGGCCATCGTTATTATCTTTGTGACAGAACTCAGGCCCATCCTGATTATCTTAGTGATAGAACTCAGGCCATCGTTATTATCTTAGTGACAGAACTCAGGCCGTCGATATTATCTTAGTGACAGAACTCAGGCCGTCGTTATTATGTTAGTGAAAGAACTCAGGCCCATCCTGATTATCTTAGTGACAGAACTCTGCCCCATCCTGATTATCTTATTGACAGAACTCAGGCCCATCCTGATTATCTTAGTGACAGAACTCAGGCCCATCCTGATTATCTTAGTGACAGAACTCATGCCCATCCTGATTAACTTAGTGACAGATCTCAGGCCAGCATTATCATCTTAGTGACAGAACTCAGGCCCATCCTGATTATCTTAGTGACAGAACTCAGGCCCATCCTGATTATCTTAGTGACAGAACTCAGGCCATCGTTATTATCTTAGTGACAGAACTCAGACCATCCTGATTATCTTAGTGACAGAACTCAGGCCCATCCTGATTAACTTAGTGACAGAACTCAGGCCATCCTGATTATCTTAGTGACAGAACTCAGGCCCATCCTGATTATCTTAGTGACAGAACTCTGGCCATCCTGATTATCTTAGTGACAGAACTCAGGCCATCGTTATTATCTTAGTGACAGAACTCAGGCCATCGTGATTATCTTAGTGATAGAACTCAGGCCATCGTGATTATCTTAGTGACAGAACTCAGGCCGTCGATATTATCTTAGTGACAGAACTCAGGCCGTCGTTATTATCTTAGTGACAGAACTCAGGCCCATCGTTATTACCTTAGTGACAGAACTCAGGCCGTCGTTATTATCTTAGTGACAGAACTCAAGCCCATCCTGATTATCTTAGTGACAGAACTCAGGCCCATCCTGATTATCTTAGTGACAGAACTCAGGCCCATCCTGATTATCTTAGTGACAGAACTCAGGCCCATCCTGATTATCTTAGTGACAGAACTCAGGCCTATCCTGATTAACTTAGTGACAGATCTCAGGCCATCGTTATCATCTTAGTGACAGAACTCAGGCCCATCCTGATTATCTTAGTGACAGAACTCAGGCCCATCCTGATTATCTTAGTGACAGACCTAAGGCCCATCCTGATTATCTTAGTGACAGAACTCAGGCCTATCCTGATTAACTTAGTGACAGATCTCAGGCCATCGTTATCATCTTAGTGACAGAACTCAGGCCCATCCTGATTATCTTAGTGACAGAACTCAGGCCCATCCTGATTATCTTAGTGACAGAACTCAGGCCATCGTTATTATCTTAGTGACAGAACTCAGACCATCCTGATTATCTTAGTGACAGAACTCAGGCCCATCCTGATTAACTTAGTGACAGATCTCAGGCCATCGTTATCATCTTAGTGACAGAACTCAGGCCCATCCTGATTATCTTAGTGACAGAACTCAGACCATCCTGATTATCTTAGTGACAGAACTCAGGCCCATCCTGATTATCTTAGTGACAGAACTCAGGCCCATCCTGATTATCTTAGTGACAGAACTCTGGCCATCCTGATTATCTTAGTGACAGAACTCAGGCCATCGTTATTATCTTTGTGACAGAACTCAGGCCCATCCTGATTATCTTAGTGATAGAACTCAGGCCATCGTTATTATCTTAGTGACAGAACTCAGGCCGTCGATATTATCTTAGTGACAGAACTCAGGCCGTCGTTATTATGTTAGTGACAGAACTCAGGCCCATCGTTATTACCTTAGTGACAGAACTCAGGCCGTCGTTATTATCTTAGTGACAGAACTCAAGCCCATCCTGATTATCTTAGTGACAGAACTCAGGCCCATCCTGATTATCTTAGTGACAGAACTCAGGCCCATCCTGATTATCTTAGTGACAGAACTCAGGCCCATCCTGATTATCTTAGTGACAGAACTCAGGCCATCGTTATTATCTTAGTGACAGAACTCAGACCATCCTGATTATCTTAGTGATAGAACTCAGGCCATCGTTATTATCTTAGTGACAGATCTCAGGCCATCGTTATTATCTTAGTGACAGAACTCAGGCCCATCCTGATTATCTTAGTGACAGAACTCTGGCCATCCTGATTATCTTAGTGACAGAACTCAGGCCATCGTTATTATCTTTGTGACAGAACTCAGGCCCATCCTGATTATCTTAGTGATAGAACTCAGGCCATCGTTATTATCTTAGTGACAGAACTCAGGCCGTCGATATTATCTTAGTGACAGAACTCAGGCCGTCGTTATTATGTTAGTGACAGAACTCAGGCCCATCGTTATTACCTTAGTGACAGAACTCAGGCCGTCGTTATTATCTTAGTGACAGAACTCAAGCCCATCCTGATTATCTTAGTGACAGAACTCAGGCCCATCCTGATTATCTTAGTGACAGAACTCAGGCCCATCCTGATTATCTTAGTGACAGAACTCAGGCCCATCCTGATTATCTTAGTGACAGAACTCAGGCCCATCCTGATTATCTTAGTGACAGAACTCAGGCCCATCCTGATTATGTTAGAGACAGAACTCAGGCCCATCCTGATTATCTTAGTGACAGAACTCAGGCCCATCCTGATTATCTTAGTGACAGAACTCAGGCCCATCCTGATTATCTTAGTGAAAGAACTCAGGCCCATCCTGATTATCTTAGTGACAGAACTCAGGCCCATCCTGATTATCTTAGTGACAGAACTCAGGCCCATCCTGATTATCTTAGTGACAGAACTCAGGCCCATCCTGATTATCTTAGTGACAGAACTCAGGCCCATCCTGATTATCTTAGTGACAGAACCAAGGACCATCCTGATTATCTTAGTGAAAGAACTCAGGCCCATCCTGATTATCTTAGTGACAGAACTCAGGCCCATCCTGATTATCTTAGTGATAGAACTCAGGCCATCGTTATTATCTTAGTGACAGAACTCAGGCCCATCCTGATTATCTTAGTGACAGAACTCAGGCCCATCCTGATTAACTTAGTGACAGATCTCAGGCCATCGTTATCATCTTAGTGACAGAACTCAGGCCCATCCTGATTATCTTAGTGACAGAACTCAGGCCCATCCTGATTATCTTAGTGACAGAACTCAGGCCATCGTTATTATCTTAGTGACAGAACTCAGACCATCCTGATTATCTTAGTGATAGAACTCAGGCCATCGTTATTATCTTAGTGACAGATCTCAGGCCATCGTTATTATCTTAGTGACAGAACTCAGGCCCATCCTGATTATCTTAGTGACAGAACTCTGGCCATCCTGATTATCTTAGTGACAGAACTCAGGCCATCGTTATTATCTTTGTGACAGAACTCAGGCCCATCCTGATTATCTTAGTGATAGAACTCAGGCCATCGTTATTATCTTAGTGACAGAACTCAGGCCGTCGATATTATCTTAGTGACAGAACTCAGGCCGTCGTTATTATGTTAGTGAAAGAACTCAGGCCCATCCTGATTATCTTAGTGACAGAACTCTGCCCCATCCTGATTATCTTATTGACAGAACTCAGGCCCATCCTGATTATCTTAGTGACAGAACTCAGGCCCATCCTGATTATCTTAGTGACAGAACTCATGCCCATCCTGATTAACTTAGTGACAGATCTCAGGCCAGCATTATCATCTTAGTGACAGAACTCAGGCCCATCCTGATTATCTTAGTGACAGAACTCAGGCCCATCCTGATTATCTTAGTGACAGAACTCAGGCCATCGTTATTATCTTAGTGACAGAACTCAGACCATCCTGATTATCTTAGTGACAGAACTCAGGCCCATCCTGATTAACTTAGTGACAGAACTCAGGCCATCCTGATTATCTTAGTGACAGAACTCAGGCCCATCCTGATTATCTTAGTGACAGAACTCTGGCCATCCTGATTATCTTAGTGACAGAACTCAGGCCATCGTTATTATCTTAGTGACAGAACTCAGGCCATCGTGATTATCTTAGTGATAGAACTCAGGCCATCGTGATTATCTTAGTGACAGAACTCAGGCCGTCGATATTATCTTAGTGACAGAACTCAGGCCGTCGTTATTATCTTAGTGACAGAACTCAGGCCCATCGTTATTACCTTAGTGACAGAACTCAGGCCGTCGTTATTATCTTAGTGACAGAACTCAAGCCCATCCTGATTATCTTAGTGACAGAACTCAGGCCCATCCTGATTATCTTAGTGACAGAACTCAGGCCCATCCTGATTATCTTAGTGACAGAACTCAGGCCCATCCTGATTATCTTAGTGACAGAACTCAGGCCTATCCTGATTAACTTAGTGACAGATCTCAGGCCATCGTTATCATCTTAGTGACAGAACTCAGGCCCATCCTGATTATCTTAGTGACAGAACTCAGGCCCATCCTGATTATCTTAGTGACAGACCTAAGGCCCATCCTGATTATCTTAGTGACAGAACTCAGGCCTATCCTGATTAACTTAGTGACAGATCTCAGGCCATCGTTATCATCTTAGTGACAGAACTCAGGCCCATCCTGATTATCTTAGTGACAGAACTCAGGCCCATCCTGATTATCTTAGTGACAGAACTCAGGCCATCGTTATTATCTTAGTGACAGAACTCAGACCATCCTGATTATCTTAGTGACAGAACTCAGGCCCATCCTGATTAACTTAGTGACAGATCTCAGGCCATCGTTATCATCTTAGTGACAGAACTCAGGCCCATCCTGATTATCTTAGTGACAGAACTCAGACCATCCTGATTATCTTAGTGACAGAACTCAGGCCCATCCTGATTATCTTAGTGACAGAACTCAGGCCCATCCTGATTATCTTAGTGACAGAACTCAGGCCCATCCTGATTATCTTAGTGACAGAACTCAGGCCCATCCTGATTATCTTAGTGACAGAACTCAGGCCCATCCTGATTATCTTAGTGACAGAACTCAGGCCTATCCTGATTAACTTAGTGACAGATCTCAGGCCATCGTTATCATCTTAGTGACAGAACTCAGGCCCATCCTGATTATCTTAGTGACAGAACTCAGGCCCATCCTGATTATCTTAGTGACAGAACTCAGGCCATCGTTATTATCTTAGTGACAGAACTCAGACCATCCTGATTATCTTAGAGACAGAACTCAGGCCCATCCTGATTAACTTAGTGACAGATCTCAGGCCATCGTTATCATCTTAGTGACAGAACTCAGCCCATCCTGATTATCTTAGTGACAGAACTCAGACCATCCTGATTATCTTTGTGACAGAACTCAGGGCCATCCTGATTATCTTAGTGACAGAACTCTGGCCATCCTGATTATCTTAGTGACAGAACTCAGGCCATCGTTATTATCTTAGTGACAGAACTCAGGCCCATCCTGATTATCTTAGTGACAGAACTCTGGCCATCCTGATTATCTTAGTGACAGAACTCAGGCCATCGTTATTATCTTAGTGACAGAACTCAGACCATCCTGATTATCTTAGTGACAGAACTCAGGCCCATCCTGATTATCTTAGTGACAGATCTCAGGCCCATCCTGATTATCTTAGTGACAGAACTCAGGCCCATCCTGATTATCTTAGTGATAGAACTCAGGCCGTCGTGATTATCTTAGTGACAGAACTCAGGCCGTCGATATTATCTTAGTGACAGAACTCAGGCCGTCGTTATTATCGTAGTGACAGAACTCAGGCCCATCGTTATTACCTTAGTGACAGAACTCAGGCCGTCGTTATTATCTTAGTGACAGAACTCAGGCCATCCTGATTTTCTTAGTGACAGAACTCAGGCCCATCCTGATTATCTTAGTGACAGAACTCAGGCCCATCCTGATTATCTTAGTGACAGAACTCAGGCCCATCCTGATTATCTTAGTGACAGAACTCAGGCCCATCCTGATTATCTTAGTGACAGAACTCAGGCCCATCCTGATTATCTTAGTGACAGAACTCAGGCCCATCCTGATTATCTTAGTGACAGAACTCAGGCCCATCCTGATTATCTTAGTGACAGAACTCAGGCCCATCCTGATTATCTTAGTGACAGAACTCAGGCCCGTCGTTATTAGCCTGAATTTCTTGAAGTACATAAAGGTGATTCCGCAGGGATCGATTCTAGGACCTGTTTCTTTTCGACTATTTATATAAATGCTATTTGGTCGACCTGTTGAAAGTTGTACTTTCATCTACAGTATATATATACGGATGATACTGTTACGTACTCAGTTGCCCCGATGTCACGGCTGTTGAAAGGATCGGACCAAAGTGCAGTGTGGTTGTAGTTCCACATTTTAATAAATCCGTGAAACTTTTGCAAAAACATAAATAACTGAATTAAACAAAACAACAAACCCGTGACGCAGAGGTGAAACAAACACTACTCAAACTATAATAACCCACAAAAACCCAGGTGGAAAAAAAAAAAACCTACTTAAATATGATCTCCAATTAGAGACAACGAGGACCAGCTGCCTCCAATTGGAGATCAACTCCCCCCCCCAAAAAAAACATAGAAATAGAAAACTAGAACTAAACATAGATATAGAAAACATAACACAAAACACCCCGCCCCCCCCCCCCCCCCCCCGTCACGCCCTGACCTACTCTACCATAGAAAAATGACTTCTTACTAGGATCAGGACGTGACACCCGACCTGGCTGTGATGAGGGTACAGTCTGATTTATAGCAGGTGTGTAGGAAGCCCTTAATGATTTTAAAACCGGTAGTTAATATGAGCAAAGCTAAATACATGTTGTCTCAGATGGATTATATCTTAGTCCAGCGCCCAATGTTTGTCAATACATTCATGGTCCTTTGGTTCTCCTACAACCTATCTGTGTTTTCATTGTTGATTTGTGTATTTATTCTGTATATTTATGTTTGTCCGTGCATTGTGTTGTGTTATATAGGGGTGGCAGGGTAGCCTGGTGGTTAGAGCGTTGGACGAGTAACCAGAAGGTTGCGTAGATCATAATCCCTGAGCTGACAAAAGGGTAAAAATCTGTCGTTCTGCCCCCTGAACAAGGCGGTTAACCCGCTGTTCCCAGGCCTTCGTTGTAAATTAGAAGCTGTTTTTAACTGACTTGCCTTGTAAAATAAAACAGATTTTTTTTTTGTTCTATGAATTTAAAAAAAGACTCTGGTCTCTATGGTCTTAAAGGTACAAATAATAATACATATAAATAAACAAGACAGACATCCTGAAATGTTCTTACCACCAAAAACTGAGTTAGTGCAGAAATGTTAAAGCTAGCTAGTGGAGACGTTTAAAGCTAATTAGTGGAGACATTTTAGAGCTAGCTAGTTGAGACATTTTAAAGCTAATTAGTGGAGACATTGTAAAGATAGCTAGTGGAGACATTGTAAAGCTAGCTAGTGGAGATATTTTAAAGCTAGCTAGTGGAGACATTGTAAAGCTAGCTAGTGGAGATATTTTAAAGCTAGCTGGTGGAGACATTGTAAAGCTAGCTAGTGGAGACATTTTAAAGCTAGCTAGTGCAGACATGTTAAATCTAGCTAGTGGAGATATTGTAAAGCTAGCTAGTGGAGACATTTTAAAGCTAATAAGCTAGCTTGTCGAATGATTTTAAAGCTAATTAGTGGAGACATTGTAAAGCTAGCTAGTGCAGACATTTTAAAGCTAGCTATTGCAGACATTTTAAAGCTAGCTAGTGGAGACATTTTAAAGCTAGCTAGTGGAGACATTTTAAAGCTAGCTAGTGGAGACATGTTAAAGCTAGCTAGTGGAGACATTTTAAAGCTAGCTAGTGGAGGCATTTTAAAGCTAGCTAGTGGAGACATGTTAAAGCTAGCTAGCTAGTGGATACATTTTAAAGGTAGCTAGTGGAGACATGTTAAAGCTAGCTAGCTAGTGCAGACATTTTAAAGCTAATTAGCTAGCGTGTTGAACGATTTTTAAGCTAATTAGTGGAGACATTTTAAAGCTAGCTAGTGGAGACATTTTAAAGCTAGCTAGTGGAGACATGTTAAAGCTACCTAGTGGAGACATTTTAAAGCTAGCTAGTGGAGACATTGTAAAGCTAGCTAGTGGAGACATTGTAAAGCTAGCTAGTGGAGACATTGTAAAGCTAGCTAGTGGAGACATTTTAAAGCTAGCTAGTGGAGACATGTTAAAGCTAGCTAGTGGAGACATTTTAAAGCTAGCTAGTGGAGGCATTTTAAAGCTAGCTAGTGGAGATATTTTAAAGCTAGCTAGTGGAGACATTGTAAAGCTAGCTAGTGGAGACATTTTAAAGCTAGCTAGTGGAGACATTGTAAAGCTAGCTAGTGGAGACATTTTAAAGCTAGCTAGTGCAGACATGTTAAATCTAGCTAGTGGAGACATTGTAAAGCTAGCTAGTGGAGACATTTTAAAGCTAGCTAGTGCAGACATCTTAAAGCTAGCTAGTGGAGACATTGTAAAGCTAGCTAGTGGAGACATTGTAAAGCTAGCTAGTGGAGACATTTTAAAGCTAGCTAGTGGAGACATGTTAAAGCTAGCTAGCTAGTGCAGACATTTTAAAGCTAATTAGCTATCTTGTTGAACAGTTTTTAAGCTAATTAGTGGAGACATTTTAAAGCTAGCTAGTGGAGACATTGTAAAGCTAGCTAGTGCAGACATTTTAAAGCTAGCTAGTGCAGACATTTTATAGCTAATTAGTGGAGACCTTTTAAAGCTAGCTAGTGGAGAGACATTTTAAAGCTAGCTAGTGGAGACATGTTAAAGCTAGCTAGTGGAGACATTTTAAAGCTAGCTAGTGGAGACATTTTAAAGCTAGGTAGTGGAGACATTGTAAAGCTAGCTAGTGGAGACATTTTAAAGCTAGCTAGTGGAGACATGTTAAAGCTAGCTAGCTAGTGGAGACATTTTAAATCTAGCTAGTGGAGACATTGTAAAGCTTGCTAGTGGAGCCATTTTAAAGCTAATAAGCTAGCTTGTCGAATGATTTTAAAGCTAATTAGTGGAGACATTGTAAAGCTAGCTAGTGGAGACATTTTAAAGCTAGCTAGAGCAGACATTTTAAAGATAGCTAGTGGAGACATTTTAAAGCTAGCTAGTGGAGACATTTTAAAGCTAGCTAGTGGAGACATGTTAAAGCTAGCTAGTGGAGACAGTTTAAAGCTAGCTAGTGGAGACATTTTAAAGCTAGCTAGTGGAGACATTTTTAAGCTAGCTAGTGGAGACATGTTAAAGCTAGCTAGAGGAGACATTTTAAAGCTAGCTAGTGGAGACATTTTTAAGCTAGCTAGAGGAGACATTTTAAAGCTAATTAGCTAGCTTGTTGAACGATTTTAAAGCTAATTAGTGGAGACATTTTAAAGCTAGCTAGTGGAGACATGTTAAAGCTAGCTAGCTAGTGCAGACATTTTAAAGCTAATTAGCTAGCTTGTTGAACGATTTTTAAGCTAATTAGTGGAGACATTTTAAAGCTAGCTAGTGGAGACAGTGTAAAGCTAGCTAGTGCAGACATTTTAAAGCTAGCTAGTGCAGACATTTTATAGCTAATTAGTGGAGACCTTTTAAAGCTAGCTAGTGGAGACATGTTAAAACTAACTAGTGGAGACATTTTAAAGCTAGCTAGATGAGACATTTAAAAGCTAGCTAGTGGAGACATGTTAAAGCTAGCTAGTGGAGACATTTTAAAGCTAGCTAGTGGAGACATGTTAAAGCTAGCTAGTGGAGACATGTTAAAGCTAGCTAGCTAGTGGAGACATTTTAAAGCTAATTAGCTAGTGGAGACATTTTAAAGCTAATTAGCTAGCTTGTTGAACGATTTTTAAGCTAATTAGTGGAGACATTTTAAAGCTTGCTAGTTGAGACATTTTAAAGCTAGCTAGTGGAGACATTTTAAAGCTAGCTAGTGGAGACATGTTAAAGCTAGCTAGCTAGTGGAGACAATTTAAAGCTAATTAGCTAGCTTGTTGAACGATTTTTAAGCTAATTAGTGAAGACA
>NC_138292.1:98655000-98667500 GCF_965601325.2 Salmo salar | reverse complement strand
GGGACCAGACTGACCTGCTGAACTAAAGGACCAGACTGTGTTAGCCTGCTGAACTAAAGGGACCAGACTGACCTGCTGAACTAAAGGACCAGACTGTGTTAGCCTGCTGAACTAAAGGGACCAGACTGACCTGCTGAACTAAGGGACCAGACTGTGTTAGTCTGCTGAACTAAAGGGACCAGACTAAACTAAATACTCTGACCCACAAAACGTCTTTACTAGATTCATGACAGTTGTTCTGTTATAATCTCCACCAGAAGAGGACTGGCCACCCCTCATAGCCTGGTTCCTCTCTAGGTTTCATCACCAGACTGTGTTATGTAGTTTTATTGCAATTTGCAGTTGTTTGTTGGTAAATAATGAACCTTCTACCTTCCGACATGATTTACTGCAGCTGGAAAGAGAGCCGTCGACGGGTTACTAAAGAGATGGGTAGACATTATTTCTAATCCGGTTTCGGAAATTTGACGAACAGAGAAATAGGGGAAGATTTCATACCATGGAATATATTTAAAAAAATTGTCTAAACAGAAGTTGTTTGGGGAAAATTGTTTTATTTTACCTTTATTTAACTAGGCAAGTCAGCTGTGTTAGCCTGCTGAACTAAAGGGACCAGCTAAGAACATCTTATTTTACTACCGGTGCCTTGTTCAGGAGGCAGAATGACAGATTTTTACCCTTGTCAGCTCGGGGATTTGAACTTGCAACCTTTGGGTTACTAGTCCAATGTTCTAACCACTAGGCTACTGCCGTCTCTACACTCTAACCATTAGGCTACGCTGCCGCCTCTACACTCTAAGCACTAGGCTACCTGCCGCCTCTACACTCTAAGCACTAGGCTACCTGCCTCTACACTCTAACCAATAGGCTACCTGCCGCCACTACACTCTAACCACTAGGCTAACTGCCGCCCCTCCACTCTAACCACTAGGCTACCTGCCGCCTCTACACTCTAACCACTAGGCTACCTGCCCCCTCTACACTCTAACCATTAGGCTACCTGCCGCCTCTACACTCTAACCACTAGGCTACCTGCCGCCACTCCTCTCTAACCACTAGGCTACCTGCCGTCCCTCCACTCTAACCACTAGGCTACCTGCCGCCTCTACACTCTAACCACTAGGATACCTGCCACCTCTACACTCTAACCACTAGGATACCTGCCCCCTCTACACTCTAACCATTAGGCTACCTGCCGCCTCTACACTCTAACCACTAGGCTACCTACCGCCACTCCACTCTAACCACTAGGCTACCTGCCGTCCCTCCACTCTAACCACTAGGCTACCTGCCGCCTCTACACTCTAACCACTAGGATACCTGCCCCCTCTACACTCTAACCACTAGGCTACCTGCCTCCTCTACACTCTAACCACTAGGCTACCTGCCCCCTCTACACTCTAACCATTAGGCTACCTGCCGCCTCTACACTCTAACCACTAGGCTACCTGCCGCCACTCCTCTCTAACCACTAGGCTACCTGCCGTCCCTCCACTCTAACCACTAGGCTACCTGCCGCCTCTACACTCTAACCACTAGGATACCTGCCACCTCTACACTCTAACCACTAGGATACCTGCCCCCTCTACACTCTAACCATTAGGCTACCTGCCGCCTCTACACTCTAACCACTAGGCTACCTACCGCCACTCCACTCTAACCACTAGGCTACCTGCCGTCCCTCCACTCTAACCACTAGGCTACCTGCCGCCTCTACACTCTAACCACTAGGATACCTGCCACCTCTACACTCTAACCACTAGGCTACCTGCCTCCTCTACACTCTAACCATTAGGCTACCTGCCGCCTCTACACTCTAACCACTAGGCTACCTGCCGCCTCTACACTCTAACCACTAGGATACCTGCAACAACAACAAAAAAAGCTTGATTCAGTTACTTTTTTAAAACTGTTTTTTTTTTTCTTCTCCAAACTCCATATTTGAGTAGCAGAGAAGTGGATGAAGATGTGAACATTAACTTTTTGTCGAAGATAAGTGGTCAAAGTAGCTGATTTGTGTGAAAGGTTACAGAGGAAGTGGAGATGTCAGAACGGTGAGCTTTAGAAACCTGAAGAAATGCCACGAAAGAGGTCGGACGACAACAAGAAAAGAAAAAAGTATAACAGATATCAAAAAGTTGTACGCAACCAAGTCGAGTGAGACCATTCCGCGCGTTTTAAAGTTTTGAGCGGCGTTTCTAGTTTAAAACGGGTGTAGGTGGAGTAACATTAGCGTGTTGCAGAAGAAGTAAACCAAATATCTAAGTTAAGAGGTTTTGCTGCACAATAATAATACTTTTTAACATGTAGAAGCTCATCTTTCTCTCTAATGTGGTTGAGTTAATCACCAATAATCTATAACTCTATACAGAACCTCCGCACTGCGATACAGAACCTCCGCACTGCGATACAGAACCTCCGCACGGCGATACAGAACCTCCGCACGGCGATACAGAACCTCCGCACGGCGATACAGAACCTCCGCACTGCGAAACAGCGTGCCATCTAGTGGACAGAACATAAAATGACACCTAAGTCGTGACCAACCCCCAGTTAACAGCCGACGCCGTACAGTCTTCATACCCCCTTGACTTAATCCACATTTTTGTGTTAGACTGAATTTAAAAAAAAATTGATCAAAAACCTTTAAAAAAAAAAATTCGTACCTATCTCCACACGATACGACCATAACGACAAAAGTGGAAAAAAATGTTTTTAGAATTGTTTGCACATTTATTGGAAATGAATTTATCCAATTTACATAAGTATTCACAGCCTTGAGTCAATAACATGGTAGCGATTACAGCTGTGAGTCTTTCTGGGTAAATCTCTTAAGAACATTTTAAACCCCTTGATTGTATAATATTGGCCCATTATTCTTTAAAAAAAAACATTATTCAAACTCTGTCAAGGTGGTTGTTTGATCATTGCTAGACAGCCATTTTCAGGTCTCACCATAGACTTTCAATTTTTAGTCAAAACTGTATCAAAGGCTCCCAGATCATCCAGGGATACGTGAAAACACCCTTCCAACTAGCTTCAACCGCAACGAGACAAATGTGGGTCGGATAACGCAGTCAGTCCCACCTTTTAAATACATCACTCATTGCATCCAGCCACATCACGCTGACATACCATAATGTTTAAGAACGTTTAGGGGGGGGGACCGTGTCGTTCAAATGGTTCCGCAACGCAGTAAACTGAACGCATCCCACGATCCCTCATTCTATGCTGGTTGTGAAATTTAAACGTACGTAGGTCTCTAACGGTTACATTACGGACCAACCCTACCGCAAACACTCTAGGCTTACAGTAAGGTACATGCTCTGTTCAGCTGGATTCTGGGTTTACAGTAACACCCACCCTGTTTAGCTGGATTCTGGGTTTACAGTAACACCCACCCTGTTTAGCTGGATTCTAGGTTTACAGTAAAACCCTGTTCAGTTGGATTCTGGGTTTACAGTAAAACCCTGTTCAGTTGGATTCTGGGTTTACAGTAAAACCCTGTTCAGTTGGATTCTGGGTTTACAGTAAAACCCTGTTCAGTTGGATTCCATTCTGGGTTTACAGTAAAACCCTGTTCAGTTGGATTCCATTCTGGGTTTACAGTAAAACCCTGTTCAGTTGGATTCCATTCTGGGTTTACAGTAAAACCCTGTTCAGTTAGATTCCATTCTGGGTTTACAGTAAAACCCTGTTCAGTTAGATTCCATTCTGGGTTTACAGTAAAACCCTGTTCAGTTAGATTCCATTCTAGGTTTACAGTAACTTCCTACCCATAATGCTTTGAGTTTCATCGGCTTCACATGAACATGACAACAAGTAAAAAAAAAATTATAATAAAAAAAAACTCTTTCAAGACTTTATTAACGTGGAAGAAAATTCAACTTTTAAAAAAACAAAACATATTAACATTTTAATTAAATCTGGAGAGAAAATATTTGTACAAGACGAACTACAGGTAAAAACAGGAGCATGTACATGATACAGTCTGTCAGCACGGTTCGATTCCCACAACACCTAGCGTACTACAGACCAGATAGAGAAGTGGATTACAGACAGGATGTTAAGTCAGACAAACATCCAGAGGGGAGACAGACAGGTAGGGGGGGAGACTGGTGACCAGAGAGAGACAGGTAGGGGAGAGAGAGAGACAGGTAGGGGAGAGAGAGAGAGACAGGTAGGGGAGAGAGAGACAGGTAGGGGAGAGAGAGAGAGACAGGTAGGGGAGAGAGAGAGAGACAGGTAGGAGAGAGAGAGAGAGACAGGTAGGAGAGAGAGAGAGAGACAGGTAGGAGAGAGAGAGAGACAGGTAGGGGAGAGAGAGAGACAGGTAGGGGAGAGAGAGAGACAGGTTAGGGGAGAGAGAGAGACAGGTAGGGGAGAGAGAGAGACAGGTAGGGGAGAGAGAGAGACAGGTAGGGGAGAGAGAGAGACAGGTAGGGGAGAGAGAGAGACAGGTAGGGGAGAGAGAGAGACAGGTAGGGGAGAGAGAGAGACAGGTAGGGGAGAGAGAGAGAGAGTGGTGACCAGAGAGAGACAGGTAAAGGGGGGAGAGAGAGAGACTGGTGACCAGAGAGAGACAGGTAAAGGGGGGAGAGAGAGAGACTGGTGACCAGAGAGAGACAGGTAAAGGGGGGAGACCAATCTTGTGTGACTATAATATAAAAATACGTCGTTTCAACATTTAGAGACCGTTGGGGAGATACAGCAGTCCGACTGGCTTATTGTGACACACTCTGATTGGCCAGCAGACAACAGGAAGTGGATTATAGTTAGGGGCTGGGGACCTCCACCTGGGCTGTGATTGGCTGCAGGGTTCAGAGAGAGGAGGAGGGAGGTGATTGGTTAGCGAGGAGTGGAGGACTTGCAGGACAGTAGCTTGGCCACCATCAGTCTGGCGTATCTCATCCTGCTGGCCAGCTCTTTACAGCAGCCAAACTCCTGGATCAGAGACGTCTTGTACGTCCTGAAGTCTCTCTTCTCGTCGATGAAGGACACGGCGCCCATCAGGGGACACAGGATCAACTTGGTGTGGTCCTGCAGAACAGACAACAGATACTCAGAGAGGAGAGAGAGAGACGAGAGGAGGAGAGAGAGAGACGAGAGGAGGAGAGAGAGAGACGAGAGGAGGAGAGAGAGAGACGAGAGGAGGAGAGAGAGAGACGAGAGGAGGAGAGAGAGAGACGAGAGGAGGAGAGAGAGAGACGAGAGGAGGAGAGAGAGAGACGAGAGGAGGAGAGAGAGAGACGAGAGGAGGAGGAAAAGGAGGGTACCTGGAAGAAGTTGATCTGCACCGTGCCGTTGGTGAGGTGGAGGACGATGGCCGACTTGGTTCTGAACCAGTGTCCGAGGTAGGGCAGACGGGCGAGTTCGTCCCCGTCCCGCGGCGTGATGTTGGCGCCCGCCTTCAGAAGGTGCTCCGACATGTAGTTACGGAAATACTTCAACAACGTGATCTAGGGAGGGGTCAAAGGTCACAGGTCAGCTAGGCTCTAACCCTTTAACAGACACTTAGAGAGAGAAGACAAGACGCTTTCCGACAGTTAGCCCGATGCTAGCCACAGCCATAGAGAAGCACTAGCGGCGAGACGCTAACCTTCTTGGATAGCGTAGCTGGGTAGGAGCTAAAGGATTTTTTAATCCCGACGCTATCCGACAGTTAGCCCGATGCTAGCCACAGCCATAGAGAAGCACTAGCGGCGAGACGCTAACCTTCTTGGATAGCGTAGCTGGGTAGGAGCGGACGCTGAGGTAGCTCTCTGCGGCCATCTTGTCGATGTACTGAAGACTGTCTCCGTCCGCGTACATGATCATTCTGGTACAGTCGTTAAACAACACGCCCACGCTGTTATCACACAGCTGATAACCTGGAGGAGAGGAGACGGGGTTGACATGGTAACAGAGACAGAGAGAGACAGGGTTGACATGGTAACAGAGACAGAGAGAGACACAGGGTCGACATGGTAACAGAGAGAGAGAGAGAGACACAGGGTCGACATGGTAACAGAGAGAGAGAGAGAGAGAGACACAGGGTCGACATGGTAACAGAGAGAGAGAGAGACACAGGGTCGACATGGTAACAGAGAGAGAGAGACAGGGTCGACATGGTAACAGAGAGGGTTGACATGGCGACAGTTGTTACCCAGTCCGTATTTGTCGCTGTAGTCGACCCACTTGCTGATCCAGAAGATGGGGACACAGGCTGGGTCCTCGGCCTCCTCTGGAAACACAGGGGTTAAAGGTCAATATGTTGGGCTGTGTCTCGTACCCATGGGAACGAGTCCTCCGAGGGATTGGCTGTGTGTGTGTGTGTCTGTGTCGTACCCATGGTAATGAGTCCTCTCTCCGACGGCTTGGCAGCGTTGCAGGCGTCCAGTTGCTGCAGCAGGTCGTTCAGGTGACAGTCGGTCGCCTCTGGAATCTCCCTGAGCAGCGCCTCGTCTTTCTGCTCCACCTTCTCCGTCCCTGATGAGGACAAGAGGACGACGCTGAAGGAAAGGAAGGCAGGAAAGGAAGGAAGAGGCCGACACTAGACCCTCCGCCGAAGGAAAGGAAGGGAGGAAAGGAAGGAAAGGAAGGAAGGGAAGGAGAAGAGGACGACACTAGACCCTCCGCTGGAGGAAGGGAAGGGAAGGGAGGAAAGGAAGGAGAAGAAGACAACGCTAGACCCTCCGCTGGAGGAAAGGAAGGGAGGAAAGGAAGGAGAAGAGGACGACACTAGACCCTCCGCTGGAGGAAAGGAAGGGAGGAAAGGAAGGGAGGAAGAGACTAGACCCTCCGCCGAAGGAAAGGAAGGGAGGAAAGGAAGGAAGGAAGGAAAGGAAGGAAGGAAGGAAAGGAAGAACAGGCCGACACTAGACCCTCCGCCGAAGGAAAGGAGAGACCCCGACACCAGACCACAGCGTCCTACGTGGTGCGAATCCTAACCTTTGTTGTTGAGAGCGGTGAGCGGGCGCCTCTGGCCAGGCTCCAGAGACGAGGGAGCGATGGAGAAGCGCGGCGGGACGGTGAGGCAGGTGGTGGGGAGACGTAAAGGGATGTAACCCTCGGTGAAGAACTCGTCCGTCTGCAGCTGGGAGACGGTGGGACGCTGGGACGGGTCGGCGTGGAGCATTCGCTTGATCAGAGACGCCGCCACGGGGTTGATTTGCTACAGAAACAGGATTGAAAAAAAAACAGGAAAAACAGAGAGAAGATTTTGTGACGAAAACTGGAAATCAGCACGAATGACCTTTGAACTATTAAGGTAATTGACGCCTTCAGTGTGGTAACTCACCCAGGGGGATAATGTAGTGGTATAATACAGTAGTAACTCACCCAGGGGGATAATGTAGTGGTATAATACAGTAGTAACTCACCCAGGGGGATAATGTAGTGGTATAATACAGTAGTAACTCACCCAGGGGGATAATGTAGTGGTATAATACAGTAGTAACTCACCCAGGGGGATAATGTAGTGGTATAATACAGTAGTAACTCACCCAGGGGGATAATGTAGTGGTATAATACGGTAGTAACTCACCCAGGGGGATAATGTAGTGGTATAATACAGTAGTAACTCACCCAGGGGGATAATGTAGTGGTATAATACGGTAGTAACTCACCCAGGGGGATAATGTAGTGGTATAATACAGTAGTAACTCACCCAGGGGGATAATGTAGTGGTATAATACAGTAGTAACTCACCCAGGGGGATAATGTAGTGGTATAATACGGTAGTAACTCACCCAGGGGGATAATGTAGTGGTATAATACGGTAGTAACTCACCCAGGGGGATAATGTAGTGGTATAATACGGTAGTAACTCACCCAGGGGGATAATGTAGTGGTATAATACAGTAGTAACTCACCCAGGGGGATAATGTAGTGGTATAATACGGTAGTAACTCACCCAGGGGGATAATGTAGTGGTATAATACGGTAGTAACTCACCCAGGGGGATAATGTAGTGGTATAATACGGTAGTAACTCACCCAGGGGGATAATGTAGTGGTATAATACGGTAGTAACTCACCCAGGGGGATAATGTAGTGGTATAATACGGTAGTAACTCACCCAGGGGGATAATGTAGTGGTATAATACGGTAGTAACTCACCCAGGGGGATAATGTAGTGGTATAATACGGTAGTAACTCACCCAGGGGGATAATGTAGTGGTATAATACGGTAGTAACTCACCCAGGGGGATAATGTAGTGGTATAATACGGTAGTAACTCACCCAGGGGGATAATGTAGTGGTATAATACGGTAGTAACTCACCCAGGGAATAGTGTAATTGTTCTTCTTGATTCGGTTGTAGGTTTCCTTCAGACAAGTCGTCTCAAACGGAGGTTTACCCACCAGCAGCGTGTACCTGAGAGAGACGAGGCCTGTTATAATACAGAGCACTACTGGGGGCTCTCGTTAAAAATGTACGAATGTAACGATAAACACTAAAAACCCTGCAAACATACCTGGTCAAATATACATTTATTTATTAGCCCAGTAGCTAAGCTCGTCTACGTTCCACTTACAGGATGCAGCCCAGAGACCAGACGTCAACCTCGAAACTGTGTCCTTTCTTACAGAGGACCTCCGGGGCGATGTAGTTCGGCGTCCCGCATAACGTCTTCTTACGTTCCCCTTCGAATTCTATCTTCGTGGCGAGGCCAAAGTCACCTTGGAGGGAGGAGACAGGGTTTTAGACAAGATGCTGTACACAGGTGTGTGTGTACATTCTGGACCGGCTCACCAAGTAAGTGTGTGTGTGTGTACATTCTGGACCGGCCCACCAAGTGTGTGTGTGTGTGCACATTCTGGACCAGCCCACCAAGTGTGTGTACATTCTGGACCAGCCCACCAAGTAAGTGTGTGTGTGTGTGTGTGTGTACATTCTGGACCGGCTCACCGTGTGTGTGTACATTCTGGAGTGAGTCGTACAGGGTGTGTGTGTGCGCTGCGTACCAATCTTAACGTCCATGTCGTCGCTGAGGAAAATGTTCCCCAGTTTCAGGTCTCTGTGTATCACTCTGTTGTTGTGGAGGTACTGACAGCCTTTTACCAGCTGCATCATATAATAACGGGCCTCGGGCTCCGTTACCGCCTTACGACGCTTATGCAGCTCCAACAGAGACTGAGAGGGGGGGGGGGGGGGGAACGGAGAAATGGAGGGGGTTTAGTAACTATTATATCACTGGGGTTAACTTGGATTTTTTGGGGGTTTAACTTCTGAATGTCTGATTGGAAAGAGGGGACGGACGGGACAATGTACTTAGTCTAAGTTGTCATGCTAAGAAAAAAAAAAGGTTTTTAGTAGTTTGTACAAAATCATAAAAGGGGCAGACTACTTTTATTTAAAGAAAGTTCACGAGTTGTAAATAACTTTTCAATTCAAAAGCACACAAAAAACTAATAGATTTTATAAGTACTTATGCAATCCTAGTTAGTCACCTTGAAAAAGGGGGACACAAGTTGTGTTTTAAACAACAAGTGTTGTTAATTCAAGTAGCTTGTCATGTTGAGCGTTAGGTTTCATTTAACATTTCCTTCCTAGACTAGGAAGTGTCCAAATCTAGATACAGTAGCTCCTAAAAAATACATTAGCAAAGACAACAACCTAAGTAAAAAAAAAAAAGTTTAAAATAAATAATCATAAATCCAACTCACCCTTCGTCTGCAAATTTCCAAAACGACAAAAACAAAATCATCATCCTCGAAAAATCCGTGAAATCCAACAATGTGAGGATTGTCGAGACTCTTGTGAATGGCGATTTCAGAGCTCATTTTTTCCCTCTGATGTGGCTTGAGAATCATAGATTTAGGGACGACTTTACCGGCGAAAACTTCCTTCGTTTCCATATCTGTGATTTCGTAGCATTTAGCAAAACCACCTTTACCGAGAAATCTTCCCCGGGTGTATTTTTTGAACGTACGAGGATCTATAAGAATATCCGGGATTTCTTTCAGAGGAGCCGATTTGGGGTCGACGTTTGTCGACGGGTTCGTCGCCTTGGCTACAGGAGCACTCATTTTTAATAATAATAATTAAAAAAATAATAATAAAGTGCTCTTCGAAAGCAAAAAAATATATAAAGATATAAGTTGACAAATCTAAAAAGAAATAAAAACTCAATACACAACAAAAAGGTTATGCTAACCTACCTCACTTTAGACAAGGCTAACTAGCTAGCTAGCTAGCCTTCCGAGTAAACCACTGAATTCAAATCAAAACTAAACCAAATGTTTTAGCAAACTGTTCGCTTAAAACAATTTTTTAACGTACGATATCCAAGAATCAAATCGATTTTAACTTTAATATAATTGAATTATAATATAAACAAACTCCCCTCACCGTTGATCCTACTTTGCTCGTCGTTTAATTTATTAACAACAGCGTCGACTGAAGCTGTTAGTTTAAATGCTGCTCTGGTCGTTACAGCCGCCTGTGATTGGTCCTGACGAGTTTGAATTCGGACGGAAGCAAAGCATCACGGGAACATAAATAGACCAATTACCGAGCGGGAAATTCATATGCGTAGCACCGATTGGTTAAAACACCTGTAAATAACGTCCCTTATCTTCCTTAGACACGGACCAATCACCGACAACAAAAACCCCCAAGACGATATCCAAATGAATTGTGGGAAATGTAGTAGCTTTGTATTGTCGTGTGAATAGAAAAACCACACCTTATCAAGAAGGAAAAACAAAAATAAAACGTTATTATTACAACCCATCGCCGATAAAACAATACTTGTATGTGTTTTAGGTCAACTATAAACAATAGAACTGTTGACAAAAATGTAAACTCCGTCTGACAAGGATGAGTCTGACTTCTCTCACCCAATTCACGACATTTTCTTTAGGAATGTAGTGAAGTGAAAGTAAAAAATGTCAATAATATAAATAGTAAAGTAAAGTAAAAAAAAAAACAAGTAGTACTTTAAAGTATTTTAAAGTAGTACTTAAAAGTAGTACTTTAAAGTATTTTTACTTATGTAGTTCACACCACTGGTTTTAGGTTAGCGTAAAGGCAGCCTCATGCTTCCCAACAAAAACACAGTTCCGGACAAATTCATGCACATATTTGGTGTTTTCCTGTTCCTAAATTCAATCTGGAGTCCAGAGGGCGCTCAGAGTGTGCTCTGGGCGTTTGTACATTCAGAGCGGGCTGTCAGATTGTCCTGTTGTTAAATTCAGTGCGTTTCGCTTTCGGAAACGTTCAGAGAGTACGCACTGAACGCTCTGGCCGAGGAGTAGGGTCGATCCGAGCGTTTTGACCCGTGGATTGATGAGGAATTGAAAAAAACGGTATGGTTAAGAGGGATGAGGCAAAAGGAATAGCAAATAAGTCTCCGCTGCACAACCGATTGGCAAACGTACTGCAAGGAATAAGTTAGTCGTAAATATTTCAAAAACTAAAAGCATTAGATTTTGGACGAATTATTCACTAAATCCTAAACCTCAACTAAATATTGTAATAAATAAATAATTAAACTGCTTGGATTAACCCTGGATTGTAAACTGTCATGGTCAAAACATATTGATAACAACAGTAGCTAAGATGGGGAGAAGTCTGTCCATAATAAAGCGCTGCTCTGCCTTCTTAACAACACTATCAACAAGGCAGGTCCTACAGGCCCTAGTTTCTACCTTCTTAACAACACTATCAACAAGGCAGGCCCTACAGGCCCTAGTTTCTACCTTCTTAACAACACTATCAACATGGCAGGTCCTACAGGCCCTAGTTTCTACCTTCTCAATAACACTATCAACAAGGCAGGTCCTACAGGCCCTAGTTTCTAGCTATAGTCTCCAAATCTCACCACCACTACCGTGGATTCCCCTCAGGACCTGTTTACCCTGTTCTACTCAGCTAACTCCCTCAGTCTCTACATCAGTTTTTTCTGCAACTCATCTGAGCTTCCCTTGACGAACACTCCATATCTCCCTGTGTTACAATAAATATTTGGGTTTAATTCATCCCTGTTTCCTCATCTAAGTCTGTTCCTGGGTTCCCCTGTGTCGCGTATGATCTGCCCCGAGAGATGGAGATTGAGTCCCGCGTTGTTCGTCAGGCTCAGCTGAACCGAGCCTGATCCAGGAAACGGTCCTTGTAAGGTTCTGTTTGTGCCAGATTCAGTTCAGCTCTGATGTTCTTCAATGGGGCCCGTTCTACTCACCTCACCCTGTCACCCTGGCATGAACCGGACTGTCGCCTTCCAGGCGTCAGCGAGTTTTGGTGGAGAAAGACGCTCGGGAACAAAACCTCCACCAAAACCTAGATCCGGGTCTGCTTCGCCCTCTTCCCATAATCAATCGCCCCCTGGTCACACATAGCTTTGGACTTCGTCACTGACCTTCCCCCCCGTCGAACGGTAACTCAGTCATTCTCACTATTATTGACCGATTCGTTTTTTCTTCAAAGCGGCTCACTTCCTTCCCCTCTCCAAGCTTCCTTCCTCCCGGGAGACGGCGGACCTGCTGGTATCCCATGTTTTACGGCTCAATGGCATCC
>NC_138292.1:98647500-98650000 GCF_965601325.2 Salmo salar | reverse complement strand
CAGTCTGTTAGTTTACTGTTCTAGAGTATAGAGTCTGTTAGTTTACTGTTCTAGAGTATAGAGTCTGTTAGTTATTCCATATTCAGTACATTGTAGTCCCCCTGGACGGGTTATTCCAGTCAGTACATTGTAGTCCCCCTAGAGGGGTTATTCCAGTCAGTACATTGTAGTTCCCCCTTGAGGGGTTATTCCAGTCAGTACATTTTAGTCCCCATAGAGGGGGCTATAGTATTGTAGGTGACCAGTGAATGATTTTTATCAGCCTCTGAGTGATAAACAACGCCAGTCGTATATCATGAGCTAGCAAGGGATTTACCAGAAAGAGTTAGCTGGAGGGAAAGTGAATAATATAGCTAGTGTTTTGAGCAATATTTATTTTCAAGTTTGTTTTGTTTTGTTTTGTTGGCTAGCTAACGTTACCTAGCTCGTTTTCTAGCATGCTAACTGAGAAAAGCAGGTTGTGGCGATAGCTAACGTTACCTAGCTTGTTTTCTAGCATGCTAACTGAGAAAAGCCGGTTGTGGCGATAGCTAACGTTACCTAGCTTGTTTAATAGCATGCTAACTGAGAAAAGCCGGTTGTAGCTAACGTTACCTAGCTTGTTTAATAGCATGCTAACTGAGGAAAGCATGCTGAATGAGAAAAGCCGGTTGTTGATACTCCAGTGAAGATAGCTAACGTAGTCCCCCTAGAGGGGTTTTTCTGACTGACTGGAATAAGCTTGTTTTTCTGACTGACTGGAACTGACTGGAATAAGCTTGTATTCTAGCATGCTAACTGAGAAAAGCCGGTTGTGGATACTCCAGTGAGATAGCTAACGTTATCTAGCTTGTTTTCTAGCATGCTAACTGAGGAAAGCCGGTTGTGGATAGCTAACGTTACCTAGCTTGTTTTCTAGCATGCTAACTGAGAAAAGCTATTGAGCTAGAATGTCATTAGCAGGGTTTTGTAGAATAATTATATCGCCCTCATATTTTTTTAATGAGTATTTTGTAACTATAAACCAAATTGGAGCCAGATGTGTATATGACATAGGCGGTCTAATGTCATACCTAAGGAATTTTCTGGAAATAGTAAAGTTTAAGTCTTTTATTCCTGTTGTGAAATTAAATTTAGGACCTACAAACCTGAACACACACTACCTGGGTAGTGGAACCTAGCCTCTCTAGGGTAGGTGGGACGAAATCGTCCCACCTACTCAACAGCCAGTGGAATCCCGTGGCGCGTTATTCAAATACCTTAGAAATGCTATTACTTCAATTTCTCAAACATATGACTATTTTACACCATTTTAAAGACAAGACTCTCGTTAATCTAACCACACTGTCCGATTTCAAAAAGGCTTTACAACGAAAGCAAAACATTAGATTATGTCAGCAGAGTACCCAGCCAGAAATAATCAGACACCCATTTTTCAAGATAGCATATAATGTCACATAAACCCAAACCACAGCTAAATGCAGCACTAACCTTTGATGATCTTCATCAGATGACAATCCTAGGACATTATGTTATACAATACATGCATATTTTGTTCAATCAAGTTCATATTTATATAAAATACCAGCTTTTTACATTAGCATGTGACGTTCAGAACTAGCATACCCACCGCAAACTTCCGGTGAATTTACTAAATTACTCACGATAAACGTTCACAAAAAACAACAATTATTTTAAGAATTATAGATACAGAACTTCTTTATGCAATCGCTATGTCCGATTTTAAAATAGCTTTTCGGTGAAAGCACATTTTGCAATATTCTGAGTAGATAGCCCAGCCATCACGGGCTAGCTATTTAGACACCCACCAAGTTTAGCCCTCACCAAAGTCAGATTTACTATAAGAAAAATTGGATTACCTTTGCTGTTCTTCGTCAGAATGCACTCCCAGGACTTCTACTTCAATAACAAATGTTGGTTTGGTTCAAAATAATCCATAGTTATGTTCAAATATCCTCTGTTTTGTTCGTGCGTTCAAGACACTATCCGAAGGGTGACGCGCACGACGCGTTTCGTGACAAAAAATGTCTAAATATTCCATTACGGTACTTCGAAGCATGTCAACCGCTGTTTAAAATCAATTTTTATGCTATTTTTTCTCGTAAAAAAGCGATAATATTCCGACCGGGAAACCCTGTTTACGTTCAAAGACAGAGAAAATAAAAACATGGTGTCACCTCGTGCACGCGCCCCCAGTCTCATTGTTCTCTGATCGACCACTATCCAAATGCGCTAATGTTTTTCAGCCAGGGGCTGCAAAGACATCATTCAGCTTTTTGCCGCCTTCTGAGAGCCTATGGGAGCGTTAGAAAATGTCACGTTACAGCAGAGATCCCCTGTTTTGGATAGAGATGATCAACAAGGCCAAGAAATGGTCAGAGAGGGCGCTTCCTGTTTGGAATCTTCTCAGGTTTTGGCCTGCCAAATTAGTTCTGTTATACTCACAGACACCATTCAAACAGTTTTAGAAACTTTAGGGTGTTTTCTATCCAAAGCCAAT
>NC_138292.1:98622500-98640000 GCF_965601325.2 Salmo salar | reverse complement strand
TTTTCAGATCCCAGCTGACTCATTTAAGGCAGAGAGTAAACCTATAGCATTCAAGATGTGATCATTTCCAGTTAGGGGGTTTCCAGTATTAGCCCCATATAGCCCCTATATTTAGCCCCATATAGCCCCTATATTTAGCCACATATAGCCCCTATATTTAGCCCCATATAGCCCCTATATTTTGCCCCATATAGCCCCTATATTTAGCCCCATATAGCCCCTATATTTAGCCCCATATAGCCCCTATATTTAGCCCCATATAGCCCCTATATTTAGCCCCATATAGCCCCTATATTTAGCCACATATAGCCCCTATATTTAGCCCCATATAGCCCCTATATTTAGCCCCATATAGCCCCTATATTTAGCCCCATATAGCTCCTATATTTATCCCCATATAGCCCCTATATTTAGCTCCATATAGCCCCTATATTTAGCCCCATATAGCCCCTCTATTTAGCCCCATATAACCCCTATATTTAGCCCCATATAGCCCCTATATAGCCCCATATAGCCCCTATATTTAGCCCCATATAGCTCCTATATTTATCCCCATATAGCCCATATATTTAGCTCCATATAGCCCCTATATTTAGCCTCATATAGCCCCTATATTTAGCCCCATATAGCCCCTATATTTAGCCCCATATAACCCCTATATTTAGCCCCATATAGCCCCTATATAGCCCCATATAGCCCCTATATTTAGCCCCATATAGCTCCTATATTTATCCCCATATAGCCCCTATATTTAGCTCCATATAGCCCCTATATTTAGCCCCATATAGCCCCTCTATTTAGCACCATATAGCCCCTATATTTAGCCCCATATAGCCCCTATATTTAGCCCCATATAGCCCCTATATTTAGCCCCATATAGCCCCTATATTTAGCCCATATAGCCCCTATATTTAGCCCCATATAGCCCTATATTTAGCCCATATAGCCCCTATATTTAGCCCCATATAGCCCCTATATTTAGCCCCATATAGCCCCTATATTTAGCCCCACGTAGCCCCTATATTTAGCCCCATATAGACCCTATATTTAGCCCCATATAGCCCCTATATTTAGCCCCATATATACAGCCGTAGAGGCCCAGGGACATTAGGAAACTACAGTTTCCTCAATACAACAGAGCCATACAGTTGGACTATAATGTGGCACTACCTGTGTATATTGATGTTTTGATGTTTGAGTGTTAACTATGAGTGTTAACTGGAAGGTGTATAACTCTAAAGTGTGAGTGTTAACTGTAAAGTGTATAACTGTAAAGTGTATAACTGTAAAGTGTGAGTGTTAACTATGAGTGTATAACTGTAAAGTGTGAGTGTTAACTGTAAAGTGTTAACTGTAAAGTGTGAGTGTTAACTGTAAAGTGTATAACTGTAAAGTGTGAGTGTTAACTATGAGTGTATAACTGTAAAGTGTGAGTGTTAACTGTAAAGTGTTAACTGTAAAGTGTGAGTGTTAACTGTAAAGTGTATAACTGTAAAGTGTATAACTGTAAAGTGTATAACTGTAAAGTGTGAGTGTTAACTGTAAAGTGTGAGTGTTAACTATGAGTGTTACCTGTAAAGTGTGAGTGTATAACTGTAAAGTATATAACTGTATAGTGTGAGTGTTAACTGTAAAGTGTGAGTGTTAACTATGAGTGTTAACTGGAAAGTGTATAACTCTAAAGTGTGAGTGTTAACTGTAAAGTGTATATCTGTAAAGTGTATAACTGTAAAGTGTATAACTGTAAACTGTATAACTGTAAAGTGTGAGCGTTAACTGTAAATTGTTAACTGTATAGTGTGTGTTAACTGTAAAGTGTATAACTGTAAACTGTATAACTGTAAAGTGTATAACTGTAAACTGTGAGTGTATAACTGTAAAGTGTATAAATGTAAAGTGTGAGTGTTAACTGTAAAGTGTATAACTGTTAACTGTAAAGTGTGAGTGTTTTCATTTTTTAAATAGAATTTTACAATAACAACACGCGTAAACAAAGACCCCAAACAGACCCCTAATGTTACCAAACACCAATGACATCACTTCCTCTCAGACCCACATGTTCCCACTGCTACTATACACACCCCATATGTCTCCCCCTCCCCTCCCCTCCCCCCTCATCCTCCTTCCTCCCCTCATCCTCCTCCCTCCTTCCCTTATTGTAGAATAATAGTGAAGATGTCAAAACTATGAAATAACACATAAGGAATCATGTAGTAAACAAGAAAAGTGTTATCTAAATATATTTTATATTTGAAATAATTCAAATAGCCACCCTTTGGCTTGATGACAGCTTTGCACACTCTTGGCATTCTCTCAACCAGCTTCACCTGGAATGTTTTTCCAACAGTCTTGAAGGAGTTCCCTCATATGCTGAGCACTTGTTGGCTGCTTTTTTCCTTCAGTCTGCGGTTCGACTCATCCCAAACCATCTCAGTTTGGTTGAGGCCGGGTCATCTTCCTCCTCTTCCTCCTCACTTTTTTGGTTACTACATCATTCCATATGTGTTATTTCATAGTGTTGATGTCTTCACTATTATTATACAATGTAGAAAATAGTAAAAAAAAATAAAGAAAAACCCTTGAATGAGTAGGTGTTGTAAAACTTTTGACCAGTAGTGTACATCTTCCCTATCATATGAACATAATTTTCTGACTCAATTAAGATTCTCTCAAGGTTGCTCTGATGTCCAAAAAAATAATAATAATAAATAAAATAGACATTTGGCGATATAAACTTTTTTAAAGTTGCATGTTTAAATTGTAATTGCTTTTAAAAAAATGTTGATTCTGTCATGAAAATACCTTTAGTTTTCCATGCGGACCAACATATGCCTGTGAATTGTGAAAAGCTATCCAAGGATTCTTCCATAGTGTTTTTGTTTATAGGGAATGATATTTGGTTCTTGTAGATTCCGTTTCATTTTCTTCCATTTTGTTAGTGTTCTATAACTATGCAGTTTTTTTTTTTTTTAATGTTCGTTTCTTTATCCTCTGAAAACGGACACATTTAAAAAGGACTCTGGAGGTTTGTATCTTCATTATGAACCCATTGGTTCCTCTTTAGTGCATTTAACTACATGTCACAAGTAAAAGGCCCTGGGTGGTGAGTTAAGTTAAGTTAAAGTTCAGACTTATGGAGGTTAAAAACCCACCCTCAGATTCAGGGAGGATAAAAACCCACCCTCAGATTCAAGGAGGTTAAAAACCCACCCTCAGACTCAGGAAGGTTAAAAATCCACCCTCAGACTCAGGGAGATTAAAACCCACCCTCAGACTCAGGAAGGTTAAAAACCCACCCTCAGACTCAGGGAGATTAAAACCCACCCTCAGACTCAGGAAGGTTAAAAACTCACCCTCAGACTCAGGGAGGATAAAACTCACCCTTAGACTTAGGAAGGTCTGAAACCTTCCTTTTTATTCTATACATTCCATTTGCCCATATAAAGTCATAACAGACGGAGTATACTTATTTAAAGGATTTCTACAGTGGGGTTAATTGAAGTTACCCAGAATGATGTATGTTAAACTTTATAGAGCGGTCAGTACTCCCAGAGTGTTGCGTTGTCCACCCCTTCAGCGTTGGCCTTTAGAACACCAGCGTGGTCTCCTTTAAGGTACCGCCCCCCCGGCGCTCGAACCGCCATCTTGTTGTAGTCACACAGCTCAAACAGGAAGTAGGTGGGCGTGTCCCCGCTGCAAACCACTGCGGACTCTTCCCCCACGCACCAGAACTTCCCCAGTGAATCTAGAGAGGAAGGAGACAGAGATTATACCAAAAGATTAGGAACAACTTCCTAATATTTAGTTGCACCCCTTTTGTTCTCAGAACAGCCTCAATTTGAAGTTCTCAGAACAGCCCCCCCCCCCCCCCCTCGTGAGCGTGGAGTGGTTTTTAGCCCGAGCAGTAAGAAAGGACATGGAGCGATGGAGCGGTTTATGGAGAGATGAACTCAGCCCCCGAGCAGTAGGAAAGGACATGGAGCGATGGAGTGGTTTATGGAGAGATGAGCTCAGCCCCCGAGCAGTAGGAAAGGACATGGAGCAGTTTATGGAGAGATGAACTCAGCTCCGAGCAGTAGGAAAGGACATGGAGCGATGGAGTGGTTTATGGCGAGATGAACTCAGCTCACATGATCTGCTGGGCACTGGAATTATAAAGTTACCCCAAATGTTTTTATATTTAACAACAAAAAAGAACAAAAAATATCCAGACCTTGAAAGCAGTCTACCGATGTGATTTAAGCATTGTTGTGGACTTAAAACATATAATAAAAGTAGTTTTTCCTGTAAAAAAAAACAGAAAAGGGGAAAAACGGAAACCTGGAAAAAAACAAAACAAAGAAAACAGAATTTGGGAGAAAAAAAAATATGAAAAAACGGACTCAGGCAACAAATAAAATATATTTTCCTGGAGCCCTGTGTAGGTGTCTGTTTACCTCGGAGGCTGTAGTCTCCGTCTGGGCCCTGTGTAGGTGTGTGTTTACCTCGGAGGCTGTAGTCTCCGTCTGGGCCCTGTGTAGGTGTGTGTTTACCTCGGAGGCTGTAGTCTCCGTCTGGGCCCTGTGTAGGTGTGTGTTTACCTCGGAGGCTGTAGTCTCCGTCTGGGCCCTGGGTAGGTGTGTGTTTACCTCGGAGGCTGTAGTCTCCGTCTGGGCCCTGTGTAGGTGTGTGTTTACCTCGGAGGCTGTAGTCTCCGTCTGGGCCCTGTGTAGGTGTGTGTTTACCTCAGAGGCTGTAGTCTCCGTCTGGGCCCTGTGTAGGTGAGTGTTTACCTCGGAGGCTGTAGTCTCCGTCTGGGCCCTGTGTAGGTGTGTGTTTACCTCGGAGGCTGTAGTCTCCGTCTGGGCCCTGTGTAGGTGTGTGTTTACCTCGGAGGCTGTAGCCTCCGTCTGGGCCCTGTGTAGGTGTGTGTTTACCTCGGAGGCTGTAGTCTCCGTCTGGGCCCTGTGTAGGTGTGTGTTTACCTCGGAGGCTGTAGTCTCCGTCTGGGCCCTGTGTAGGTGTGTGTTTACCTCGGAGGCTGTAGTCTCCGTCTGGGCCCTGTGTAGGTGTGTGTTTACCTCGGAGGCTGTAGTCTCCGTCTGGGCCCTGTGTAGGTGTGTGTTTACCCTCGGAGGCTGTAGTCTCCATCTGGGCCCTGTGTAGGTGTGTGTTTACCTCGGAGGCTGTAGTCTCCGTCTGGGCCCTGTGTAGGTGTGTGTTTACCTCGGAGGCTGTAGTCTGCGTCTGGGCCCTGTGTAGGTGTTTGTTTACCTCGGAGGCTGTAGTCTCCGTCTGGGCCCTGTGTAGGTGTGTGTTTACCTCGGAGGCTGTAGTCTCCGTCTGGGCCCTGTGTAGGTCTGTTTACCTCGGAGGCTGTAGTCTCCGTCTGGGCCCTGTGTTGGTGTGTGTTTACCTCGGAGGAGTGTAGTCTCCGTCTGGGCCCTGTGTAGGTGTTTGTTTACCTCGGAGGCTGTAGTCTCCGTCTGGGCCCTGTGTAGGTCTGTTTACCTCGGAGGCTGTAGTCTCCGTCTGGGCCCTGTGTAGGTGTGTGTTTACCTCGGAGGAGTGTAGTCTCCGTCTGGGCCCTGTGTAGGTCTGTTTACCTCAGAGGCTGTAGTCTCCGTCTGGGCCCTGTGTAGGTGTGTGTTTACCTCGGAGGCTGTAGTCTCCGTCTGGGCCCTGTGTAGGTGTGTGTTTACCTCGGAGGCTGTAGTCTCCGTCTGGGCCCTGTGTAGGTGTGTGTTTACCTCGGAGGAGTGTAGTCTCCGTCTGGGCCCTGTGTAGGTCTGTTTACCTCGGAGGCTGTAGTCTCCGTCTGGGCCCTGTGTAGGTGTGTGTTTACCTCGGAGGCTGTAGTCTCCGTCTGGGCCCTGTGTAGGTGTTTGTTTACCTCGGAGGCTGTAGCCTCCATCTTTAAACTCCAGCCGGAAGACGTCGTAAGAGGACCGGTTCGAATCCAGCGTTCCCGTGCCGACCTTACGACAGCCGATGAAACCGTGTTCTCCACGGAGGACTATGATTGGCCGGTTGATAAGCTTCATCAGGAACTGCTCCGCCTCCCCTGGAGAAAAAAAAAAAAAAATAAAACAGGAAGGAAGGAAACAGATCGAACACTGATTTTGATTAGCTGATTGGTTTGATGAGTTAATGAATAGTTGATTGATTGACGAGAGTCGCTAGGTCGCTGCGGCCGTGGTTACGGCGACGATATCCGCGGCGACGGACTAACCTGCGGTGTCGACGGTGGCGGCCAGTTGTCCGTTCCTCTTGGCGGCGACGTATTTCCCGTTGGAGGCTTTGAGGGAAACCTTCCCGTCACACCACTCCAGGTCAAAATGGCTGTTAGCTGATCTACACACACACACACACACACACACACACACACACACACACACACACACACACACACACACACACACACACACACACACACACACACACACACACACACACAGTTAAAATAACATATTTCGTTAAGAGGTTCTGAGACGCAGGTAGAGAGTCTGTGTGTGTAGTGTGTATAGTGTGTATAGTGTGTAGTGTGTGTAGTGTATAGTGTGTAGTGTGTGTAGTGTATAGTGTGTATAGTGTGTATAGTGTGTAGTGTGTATAGTGTATAGTGTGTATAGTGTGTATAGTGTGTAGTGTGTATAGTGTATAGTGTGTATAGTGTGTATAGTGTGTATAGTGTGTATAGTGTGTATAGTGTGTAGTGTGTATAGTGTGTAGTGTGTGTATAGTGTGTATAGTGTGTATAGTGTATAGTGTGTATAGTGTATAGTGTGTGTAGTGTGTGTAGTGTGTATAGTGTATATAGTGTGTATAGTGTATGTAGTGTGTATAGTGTGTATAGTGTGTAGTGTGTGTTTTGTGTGTATAGTGTATGTAGTGTATATAGTGTATGTAGTGTATATAGTGTATGTAGTGTATATAGTGTATATAGTGTATACAGTGTGTGTAGTGTGTATAGTGTGTTTTGTGTGTAAAGTGTATGTAGTGTATATAATGTATGTAGTGTATATAGTGTATGTAGTGTGTATAGTGTATGTAGTGTAAAGTGTATGTAGTGTATATAGTGTATATAGTGTGTATAGTGTGTTTTGTGTGTATAGTGTGTGTGTAGTGTGCTTAGTGTGTATAGTGTATAGTGTGTATAGTGTATTAGTGTGTATAGTGTGTATAGTGTATATAATGTATAGTGTATATAGTGTATGTATAGTGTGTGTATAGTGTGTGTATAGTGTGTGTATAGTGTATAGTGTGTATAGTGTGTGTATAGTGTGTATAGTGTGTATAGTGTATAGTGTGTATAGTGTATTAGTGTGTATAGTGTGTATAGTGTATATAGTGTATAGTGTGTATTAGTGTGTGTAGTGTGTATAGTGTGTATAGTGTATATAGTGTGTATTAGTGTGTATATTGTGTATAGTGTATAGTGTGTATAGTGTATATAGTGTATTAGTGTGTATAGTGTGTATAGTGTGTAGTGTGTATAGTGTATATTGTGTGTAGTTTGTATAGTGTATATAGTGTGTTTTAGTGTGTATAGTGTATTACTTAGTGTGTATAGTGTATAGTGTGTATTAGTGTGTATAGTGTGTATTAGTGTGTATTAGTGTGTATAGTGTGTATAGTGTGTATACTGTGTATTAGTGTGTATTAGTGTGTATAGTGTGTATAGTGTGTGCAGTGTGTATTAGTGTGTATTAGTGTGTATAGTGTGTATAGTGTGTATAGTGTGTATAGGGTGTATAGTGTGTATAGTGTGTGTATAGTGTGTGTATAGTGTGTATAGTGTGTATAGTGTGTATAGTGTATAGTGTGTATAGTGTGTATAGTGTGTGTAGTGTGTGTAGTGTGTATAGTGTATATAGTGTGTATTAGTGTGTATAGTGTGTATAGTGTGTGTATAGTGTGTATAGTGTGTATAGTGTGTATAGTGTATAGTGTGTATAGTGTGTATAGTGTGTATAGTGTGTTTATAGTGTGTAGTGTATAGTGTATATAGTGTGTATTAGTGTGTATAGTGTGTGTATAGTGTGTATAGTGTATAGTGTGTATAGTGTGTATAGTGTATATTAGTGTGTATAGTGTGTATTAGTGTGTGTAGTGTGTATTAGTGTGTACAGTGTGTATAGTGTGTATAGTGTGTGTAGTGTGAATTAGTGTGTACAGTGTGTATAGTGTGTGTAGTGTGTATAGTGTGTATTAGTGTATATTAGTGTGTATTAGTGTGTATAGTGTGTATTGTGTGTATTAGTGTATATTAGTGTGTATTAGTGTGTATTAGTGTGTATTACTGTGTATAGTGTGTATTATTGTATATTAGTGTGTATTAGTGTGTATTAGTGTGTATAGTGTGTATTAGTGTGTATTATTGTGTATTAGTGTGTATAGTGTGTGTAGTGTGTATTAGTGTGTATTAGTGTGTATTAGTGTGTACAGTGTATTACTTAGTGGATGCGGTACACTGCAGTCCTCCGGTGGAGGTCAGGGTCCAGTACTTCCCTGCAGCGGTCCGGAACGCACACTTCCTGTTTCCTGTATCACGACTCATCTCCACCTGGAACACTTCCTGGTCACCTTCCTCGTCCTGATTGGCCGAAAGGTCCATGCCTGGGATCAGGTGGGGAGGAGTCAAAGATATCATACAGTCTATACTAGATCACTCACTAATACCCATCATATATTAAATATACAGTACCAGTCTATACTAGTAGATCACTCACTAATACCCATCATATATTAGATATACAGTACCAGTCTATACTAGTAGATCACTCACTAATACCCATCATATATTAGTTAAACAGTACCAGTCTATACTAGTAGATCACTCACTAATACCCATCATATATTAGATATACAGTACCAGTCTATACTAGTAGATCACTCACTAATACCCATCATATACTAGATATACAGTACCAGTCTATACTAGTAGATCACTCACTAATACCCATCATATATTAGATATACAGTACCAGTCTATACTAGTAGATCACTCACTAATACCCATCATATATTAGATATACAGTACCAGTCTATACTAGTAGATCACTCACTAATACCCATCATGTATGAGATATACAGTACCAGTCTATACTAGTAGATCACTCACTAATACCCATCATATATTAGATATACAGTACCAGTCTATACTAGTAGATCACTCACTAATACCCATCATATACTAGATATACAGTACCAGTCTATACTAGTAGATCACTCACTAATACCCAACATACATTCTGTACACGTCAACAGTTTGGACACACCTACTCATTCCAGGGTTTTTCTTTATTTTTACTATTTTCTACATTGTAGAATAATAGTGTAGACATCAAAACTATGAAATTAGGGAATCATGTAGTTACCAAAAAAAAGTGTTAAAACAAATCAAAATGTATTTTAGATTCTTCAAAATAGCCACCCTTTGCACACTTTTGGCATTCTCTCAACCAGCTTTATGAAGTAGTCACCTGGAATGCATTTCAATTAACAGGTGTGCCTTGTTAAAAAGTTAATTTGTGGAATTTCTTTCCTTCTTAATTCGTTTGGGCCAATCAGTTGTGTTGTGACAAGGTAGCGGTTGGTATACAGAAGATAGACCTATTTGGTAAAAGACCAAGTCCATATTATAGCAAGAACAGCTCAAATAAGCAAAGAGGAATGTCTCTCTCTCGCTCTGTCTCTCTGTCTCTCTGTCTCTGTGTCTCTGTCTCTCTCTGTCTCTCTCTCTCTCTCTGTCTCTCTGTCTCTGTCTCTCTCTGTCTCTCTCTCTCTCTCTCAAACTTCTTCGGGATTGGTGTCCCTTCCACGGGACGGTTGAGCTAACGTACACTAATGCGATTAGCACGAGGTTGTAAGTAACAAGAACATTTCCCGGGACATAGACATATCTGATATTGGCATATCTGATATTGGATATAATCTAACTGCACTGTCCAATTTACAACCTGGCCAAGATAAAGCAAAGCAGTTCGACACATACAGTCGTGGCCAAAAGTTTTGAGAAAGACACAAATATTAATTTCTGCAAAGTTTTCTGCTTCAGTGTCTTTAGATATTTTTGTCAGATGTTACAACAGAATACTGAAGTATAATTACAAGCATTTCATAAGTGTCAAAGGCTTTTATTGACAATTACAAGAAGTTGATGCAAAGAGTCAATATTTGCAGTGTTGACCCTTCTTTTTCCAAGACCTCTGCAATCCGCCCTGGCATGCTGTCAATTAACTTCTGGGCCACATCCTGACTGATGGCAGCCTATTCTTGCATAATCAATGCTTGGAGTTTGTCAGAATTTATGGGTTTTTGTTTGTCCACCCGCCTCTTGAGGATTGACCACAAGTTCTCAATGGGATTAAGGTCTGGGGAGTTTCCTGGCCATGGATCCAAAATATCGATGTTTTGTTCCCCGAGCCACTTTGTTATCACTTTTGCCTTATGGCAAGGTGCTCCATCATGCTGGAAAAGGCATTGTTCGTCACCAAACTGTTCCTGGATGGTTGGAAAGGGGATTCATCAGAGAAAATGACTTTACCCCAGTCCTCAGCAGTCCAATCCCTGTACCTTTTGCAGAATATCAGTCTGTCCCTGATGTTTTTCTTGGAGAAAAGTGGCTTCTTTGCTGCCCTTCTTGACACCAGGCCGTCCTCCAAAAGTCTTCACCTCACTGTACGTGCAGATGCACTCACACCTGCCTGCTGCCATTCCTGAGCAAGCTCTGTACTGGTGGTGCCCCGATCCCGCAGCTGAATCAACTTTAGGAGACGGTCCTGGCGCTTGCTGGACTTTCTTGGGCGCCCTGAAGCCTTCTTCACAACAATTGAACCGCTCTCCTTGAAGTTCTTGATGATCCGATAAATGGTTGATTTAGGTGCAATCTTACTGGCAGCAATATCCTTGCCTGTGAGGCCCTTTTTGTGCAAAGCAATGATGACGGCACGTGTTTCCTTGCAGGTAACCATGGTTGACAGAGGAAAAACAATGATTCCAAGCACCACCCTCCTTTTGAAGCTTCCAGTCTGTTATTCGAACTCAATCAGCATGACAGAGTGATCTCCAGCCTTGTTCTCGTCTCCTCTGAGTCTCTCTCCTCTTTTCTCCTCTGAGTCTCTCTCCCCTTTTCTCCTTTGAGTCTCTCTCCCCTTTTCTCCTCTGAGTCTCTCTCCTCTTTTCTCCTCTGAGTCTCTCTCCCCTTTTCTCCACTGAGTCTCTCTCCCCTTTTCTCCTCTGAGTCTCTCTCCCCTTTTCTCCTCTGAGTCTCTCTCCTCTGAGTCTCTCTCCCCTTTTCTCCTCTGAGTCTCTCTCCCCTTTTCTCCTCTGAGTCTCTCCCCCCTTTTCTCCTCTGAGTCTCTCTCCCCTTTTCTCCTCTGAGTCTCTCTCCCCTTTTCTCCTCTGAGTCTCTCTCCCGTTTCTCCTCTGAATCTCTCTCAGTCTGCAGATCTCTTTGCTCCTCTCCTCCCTCGTTTAGTTTTCTCAAAGTAGTTGCTGACTTAGGCTTTTCTAACCCCATCCCCCCTCACACACACACACACACACACACACACACACACACACACACACACACACACACACACACACACACACACACACACACACACACACACACACACACAGAGAGACACACACACAGAGACACAGTTTCTAAACTGGGACCGACCACAAAGGTCGGATAGAATTTCTGCGGAAAAAATGTGTTCAGTGGTGAGGTGGGGACAGAGAAAAAAGGGCAGAGAGAGAGAGACTGAAACAGAGAAAATGGGAGGAAGAGAAAGGGGGGCAGATGGAAAACACATGCTGCAGGGCGGAGGAGGGGAGGAAAAGAGAAGGAGGGGAGGAAAGAGAAGCTCGGGAGGAGGAGGAGGAGGAGGAGGAGGAGGAAAGAGGAGGAGGAGGAGGAAGAGGAGGAGGAGGAGGAGGAAAGAGGAGGAGGAGGAGGAGGAGGAGGAAAGAGGAGGAGGACGATGAGGAGGAAGAGGAGGAGGAGGAGGAAAGAGGAGGAGGAGGAGGAGGAGGAGGAAGAGGAAGAGGAAAGAGGAGGAGGAGGAAGAGGAGGAGGAAAGAGGAGGAGGAGGAAAGAGGAGGAGGAGGAAAGAGGAGGAGGAGCAGGAGGAGGAGGAGGGGAAGAGGAGGAGGAGGAGGAGGAAAGAGGAGGAGGAGGAGGAGGAAAGAGGAGGAGGAGGAAAGAGGAGGAGGAGCAGGAGGAGGAGGAGGGGAAGAGGAGGAGGAGGAGGAGGAAAGAGGAGGAGGAGGAGGAGGAAAGAGGAGGAGGAGGATGAGGAGGAGGAGGATGAGGAGGAAGAGAAGGAGGAGGAGGAAAGAGGAGGAGGAGGAGGAGGAGGAAGAGGAAGAGGACAGAGGAGGAGGAGGAGGAAGAGGAAGAGGAAAGAGGAGGAGGAGGAAAGAGGAGGAGGAGGAAAGAGGAGGAGAAGCAGGAGGAGGAGGAGGGGAAGAGGAGGAGGAGGAGGAGGAGGGGAGGAGGAGGAGGAGGAGGAGGAGGGGAAGAGGAGGAGGAGGAGGAGGAGGGGTAGAGGAGGAGGAGGAAGAGGAGGAGGAGGAGGAGGAAAGAGGAGCTGGGGAGGAGGAGGAGGGGCAGAGGAGGAGGAAAGAGGAGGAGGAGGAGGAGGGGAAGAGAAGGTAGGAGCCCCTAATTTACCCCCCCTCTCTCTCTCTCCCAGCTGAGAGAGGAGACTCTAATCTGACCCTGTCTGAGTCCTCCTACCCCCCTCTCTCTCTCCCAGCTGAGAGAGGAACAGGAAGTGACGTCACCAGGGAAATGTGGAAAGAGTTCCTCTCCTCTTTCCTGTCCTGTTCCAGAGGAAGCATCAACCCCTTCCCAGAAACCTCAGCTCGTGATTGGTAGATATGTGTCGTTTTAGGTCCTCACAGACGTTGAAATAAAAAGGGTCACGGTTCTTCATCCTCTTCTTCATCAGACTAGAAATACTCTACTGGAACTTCCTGTATTGTGTAAAAAACTCATTCTTGTTCCTTTAAAAGTTATGAGCCATTTGAAGAGATGAGGTCAATTCTGTTTAGCTACTACCCGTTATAGATATCACCTCGTTCACGTTCTGCGTGTCCTACTTTGCCCGGTGGATGTTCTGGAAAGGTTCTACAAGGCTCTAGTTCTAGGTTGTTGTTGTTCTTCCCTTGTAAGGTTCTAGTAAGGTTAAACTAAGGCTGTGTTGGTCCTATATTGCCTGGTGAGGTTCTAGTAAGGTTCCACCAAGGTTGTGTTGCTCCTATCTTCCCTGGTAAGGTTCTAGTAAGGTTCCACTAAGGTTGTGTTGCTCCTATCTTCCCTGGTAAGGTTCTAGTAAGGTTACACTAAGGTTGTGTTGCTCCTATATTGCCTGGTAAGGTTCTAGTAAGGTTGTGTTGCTCCTATATTGCCTGGTAAGGTTCTAGTAAGGTTGTGTTGCTCCTATATTGCCTGGTAAGGTTCTAGTAAGGTTGTGTTGCTCCTATATTGCCTGGTAAGGTTCTAGTAAGGTTGTGTTGCTCCTATATTGCCTGGTGAGGTTCTAGTAAGGTTGTGTTGCTCCTATATTGCCTGGTAAGGTTCTAGTAAGGTTGTGTTGCTCCTATATTGCCTGGTAAGGTTCTAGTAAGGTTGCGATGGTCCTACCTTGCCTGGTGGAGACGTTCCTCTCGTTGCCGGCGGTGAGAACCACCTGAGGGTGACTCTGCTCCAGAGAGAACATCTCATCCTTCCCCACGCGGCTGTTCTTCCCGCTCTTCATGGTCCCGCTGGGACCCGACGGAGCCAGGTAACGCCCGGAACAATCCCTGAACGCCACCTTCCCGGAGCGGAACTCCAGCGTGTATCCGGTGGTCTTGTCCGGCGCGGCCTCCAGGCTGCCGTCGTTCTTCAGAAAGCGGTTATCAGACGTCTGCAGGTGGTAACGTTGGTCCAGGAACACCAGGGTGATCAGGGAGTCGACCCCCCACGGGACGTCGCGGTCTATAGAGACCTCAGAGTGATCGGGGTTAAAGGTCAGGTGGGCATACCGCTTCCTGGTTAGGCTGAACAGGTTCACCTGGGGGGAGGGGGAGGGGTTAAAGGCAGGGTGGTGATGTATGTATATATGTATGTATGTATGTATCTATGTATGTATGTATGGACAGTTGAAGTCGAAGGTTTACATACACTTATGTAGGAGTCATTGAAACTCGTTTTTTTCAACCACTACACAAATTTCTTGTTAATAACAAACTATAGTTTTGGCAAGTCGGTTAGGACGTCTACTTTTTGCATGACATGACACAAGTAACTTTTTCCGACAATTGTTTACAGACAATTTATTTCCCTTATAATTCACTGTATCACAATTCCAGTGGGTCAGAACTTTACATACACTAAAGTTGACTGTGCCTTTAAACAGCTTGGAAAATTCCAGAAAATGACGTCATGGCTTTAGAAGCTTCTGATAGGCTAATTGACATAATTTGAGTCAATTGGAGGTGTACCTGTGGATGTATTTTCAAGGCCTACCTTCAAACTCAGTGCCTCTTTGCTTGACATCATAGGAAAATCAAAAGAAATCTGCCAAGAACTCAGAAAAATAATTGTAGACCTCCACAAGTCTGGTTCGTCCTTGGGAGCAATTTCCAAACGTCTGAAGGTACCACGTTCATCTGTACAAACAAGTATAAACACCATGGGACCACGCAGCCGTCATACCGCTCAGGAAGGAGACACTTTCTGTCTCCTAGAGATGAACGTACTTTGGTGTGAAAAGTGCAAATCAATCCCAGAACAACAGCAAAGGACCTTGTGAAGATGCTGGAGGAAACTGGTACAAAAGTATCTATATCCGCAGTAAAACGAGTCTATCAAGGGGTGATGGGTGTAGCTGTTGCTTGGAAGTCGGACGCAGGAGAGCAGAGATGAGTGAACAAAGAAGAACTTTACTGAGGCAATCATAATGCACAGAATGCAACCGCGTCACAGAAACAAATGCCCAACGAAAACAAGTAAGGCAGCACAAAGTACAAAACCCAAGTACAAAGTATCGGCTGCCACAAAGCACGGGGTAATAAAAACAAAACCCGGCGCAAACCAGCCGGAAGCGTGCAAACCTCGACAATAAACAATTTCACACACAGACATGGGGTGGGGGAACAGAGGGTTAAATACACGACAAGTAATGAGGGAAATGTAAACCAGGTGTGTGGGGAAAACAAGACAAAACAAATGGAAAATGAAAGGTGGATCGGCGATGGCTAGAAGACCGTTGACGTCGACCGCCGAACGCCGCCCCGAACAAGGAGAGGGACCGACTTCGGCGGTAGTCGCGACAGAGTCCCTATAACGACATAACCTGAAAATCCGCTCAGCAAGGAAGAAGCCACTGCTTCAAAACCGCCATAAAAAAAGCCAGACTACGGTTTGCAACTGCACATGGGGACAAAGATTGTACTTTTTGGAGAAATGTCCTCTGGTCTGATGAAACAAAAATAGAACTGTTTGGCCATAATGACCATCGTTATGTTTGGAGGAAAAAGGGGGAGGCTTGCAAGCCGAAGAACACTATCCCAACCGTGAAGCACGGGGGTGGCAGCATCATTTTGTGGCATGCTTTGCTGCAGGAGGGACTGGTGCACTTCACAAAATAGATGGCATCATGAGGATGGAAAATGATGTGGATATATTGAAGCAACATCTCAAGACATCAGTCATGAAGTTAAAGCTTGGTCGTAAATGGGTCTTCCAAATGGACAATGACCCCAAGCATACTTCCAAAGTTGTGGCAAAATGGCTTAAGGACAACAAAGTCAAGGTATTGGAGTGGCCATCACAAAGCTCTGACCTCAATCCTATAGAAAATTTGTGGGCAGAACTGAAAAAGCGTGTGTGAGCAAGGAGGCCTACAAACCTGCCTCAGTTACACCAGCTCTGTCAGGAGGAATGGGCCAAAATTCACCCAACTTATTGTGGAAAGGTTGTGGAAGGCTACCCTGAAACGTTTGACCCAAGTTAAACCATTTAAAGGCAATGCTACCAAATACTTATTGAGTGTATTTAAACTTCTGACCCACTGGGAATGTGATGAAAGAAATAAAAGCTGAAATAAATCATTCTCTCTACTATTATTCTGACATTTCACATTCTTAAAATAAAGTGGTGATCCTAACTGAACTAAAACAGGGAATTTTTACTGGGATTAAATGTCCGGAATTGTGAAAAACTGAGTTTAAATGTATTTGGCTAAGGTGTATGTAAACTTCCGACTTCAACTGTATGTATGTATGTATGTATGTATGTATGTATGTATGTATGTATGTATGTATGTATGTATGTATGTATGTATGTATGTATGTATGTATGTATGTATGTATGTATGTATGTATGTAGGTGTGTGTGTTAGTTACCTGGGGTGTGTGTGTGTGTGTGTGTGTGTGTGTGTGTGTGTGTGTGTGTGTGTGTGTGTGTGTGTGTGTGTGTGTGTGTGTGTGTGTGTGTGTGTGTGTGTGTGTGTGTGCGTGTGTGTGTGTTAGTTACCTGGGGATGCATGGCCAGGTGGACACACCACTTCTCTGCTGCTGATACTGTCTGGAACACACACACACATCCTGTTTATACACACATCCTGTTTATACACACATCCTGTTTACACACACATCCTGTTTATACACACATCCTGTTTATACACACACATCCTGTCACCCCCCACACACAGCGACCAAAACATTTTAGCGGCCCCTATTTAGAGACAGGGAGTCAATGCTGAGAACAAGGAGTCTTTATTTAGACAGGGAGTCAATGCAGAGACCAAGGAGTCTTTATTTAGACAGGGAGTCAATGCAGAGACCAAGGAGTCTTTATTTAGACAGGGAGTCAATGCAGAGACCAAGGAGTCTTTATTTAGACCGCTACATGGTTAAACAGTAGTGTGTAGTTCCAGTAGTTAGCTACACCGCTACATGCTAAACCAGTAGTGTGTAGTTCCAGTAGTTAGCTACACCGCTACATGCTAAAACAGTAGTGTGTAGTTAGCTATACCACTACATGGTAAAACAGTAGTGTGTAGTTAGCTATACCGCTACATGGTTAAACAGTAGTGTGTAGTTAGCTATACCGCTACATGCTAAAACAGTAGTGTGTAGTTCCAGTAGTTAGCTATACCGCTACATGCTAAAACAGTAGTGTGTAGTTAGCTATACCGCTACATGGTAAAACAGTAGTGTGTAGTTAGCTATACCGCTACATGCTAAAACAGTAGTGTGTAGTTCCAGTAGTTAGCTATACCGCTACATGCTAAAACAGTAGTGTGTAGTTAGCTATACCGCTACATGGTAAAACAGTAGTGTGTAGTTCCAGTAGTTAGCTACACTGCTACATGCTAAAACAGTAATTAACTACTGAAAACACTACTACTATATTTGAATTTAGTTCAGCTACTACCAAGCTACTTCAAAATGGAGTTAACTCACTACTCCTCAACACTGCACATAAACACAAGCACTTACAGGCTATAGACACACACACACACACACACACACA
>NC_138292.1:98595000-98617500 GCF_965601325.2 Salmo salar | reverse complement strand
GAGATAGATAGTGTAGATAGAGAGAGACAGTAACTTTTCTATTATTTCTGTATATTCTTTCTCTCCGTATTGTCGGGGGAGGGACCGTAAGTAACCATTTCACTGTTAGTCTCGACCCATTGTTTACCAACCATGTGACAAATAACATGTGATTTGATTTGATAGTTAGATTGTTATCTAGGTCATTGCTGAGGGCTGTTCTGTTCCAGTTAGGGGAGGATGACTGGGGGTTACTGTTAGAGCTGGGGGTTAGAGCTGGGGGTTACTGTTAGAGCTGCGGGTTACTGTTAGAGCTGGGGGTTACAGTTAGAGCTGGGGGTACTGTTAGAGCTGGGGGTACTGTTAGAGCTGGGGGTTACTGTTATAGCTGGGGGTTAGAGCTGGGGGTTAATGTTAGAGCTGGGGGTTACTGTTAGAGCTGGGGGTTACTGTTAGAGCTGGGGGTTACTGTTAGAGCTGGGGGTTAGAGCTGGGGGTTACTGTTAGAGCTGGGGGTTGGAGCTGGGGGTTACTGTTAGAGCTGGGGGTTACTGTTAGAGCTGGGGGTTAGAGCTGGGGGTTACTATTAGAGCTGGGGGTTACTGTTAGAGCTGGGGGTTACTGTTAGAGCTGGGGGTTAGTGTTAGAGCTGGGGGTTACTGTTAGAGCTGGGGGTTAGTGTTAGAGCTGGGGGTTACTGTTAGAGCTGGGGGTTAGTGTTAGAGCTGGGGGTTAGTGTTAGAGCTGGGGGTTACTGTTAGAGCTGGGGGTTACAGTTAGAGCTGGGGGTTACTGTTAGAGCTGGGGGTTACTGTTAGAGCTGGGGGTTAGAGCTGGGGGTTACTGTTAGAGCTGGGGGTTACTGTTATGGGGTCACTGCGGGGTCAGTCATTATCGACTGCGAACCCTGGAGCAATTAAGGTTAGGAGTCTTTCTACAGAGTTTTCACCTTATCGGCCCGAGGGGGATTCGAACCAGCTACCTTTGGGTTACTGGCCCAATCGCTAAGCTACCTGCTGTCCTACTGTTAGGGATGCTGTGTGTGTGTGTGTGTGTGTGTGTGTGTGTGTGTGTGTGTGTGTGTGTGTGTGTGTGTGTGTGTGTGTGCTCATTGAGTTGTGGTTATCGTCTAGTCTTCACGGGCTGAGCTATTCTTCCTGACAGACGACTGTTTGTCCCCGGAGAGAGAGAGGGAGGGAGGGAGGGAGGGGGAGAGGGAGGGAGGGGGGGAGAGAGAGAGGGAGAGGGAGGGGGGGAGGGAGGGAGGGAGGGGGGGAGGGAGGGAGGGAGGGGGGGGAGAGGGAGGGGGGGGGAGGGAGGGGGAGAGGGAGGAAGGGAGGGGAGGGAGGAAGGGAGAAACAGCAGAAGAGGGACAGAGGGGGTTGAGAACTGACCAATGAGAAAGTGTGTTGGGTTGTTAGACGGTGCAGAGTGTATGTTGCTATGGAGACAGAACTCAGGTCTACTGCAGAACTATTTACAATCTAGTCTCTGATTCTCTCTCCCTCTCTGTCTCTGTCTGTCTGTCTGTCTGTCTGTCTGTCTGTCTGTCTGTCTGTCTGTCTGTCTGTCTGTCTGTCTGTCTGTCTGTCTGTCTGTCTGTCTGTCTGTCTGTCTGTCTGTCTGTCTGTCTGTCCCTCTCTCCCTCCCTCTCTCTCTGTCTCTCTCTCTCTCTCTCTCTGTCTCTCTCTCTCTCTCTCTCTCTCTCTCTCTCTCTCTCTCTCTCTCTGTCTCTCTCTCTCACCCTCACTTCCTCTCTTCCTCTCGCTCTCCCTCTAATTCTCTCTAACAGGAAGTGCTGTGTGTCTCTTTTCATTACCCATAATGCTGTTCTTCCTCTTGACATCACACAGCATCCTGTCCCACCCATCCGCTTCCTCCTCCTGCTCCATAACCCAAACCCTCTCTCCCGTAACCTTCATCTTCTACCTAACCCTCTCTCCTGTAACCTTCATCTTCTACCTAACCCTCTCTCCTGTAACCTTCATCTTCTACCTAATCCTCTCTCCCGTAACCTTCATATTCTCCCTAACCCTCTCCTATAACCTTCATCTTCTACCTAACCCTCTCTCCTATAACCTTCATCTTCTACCTAACCCTCTCCTATAACCTTCATCTTCTACCTAACCCTCTCCTATAACCTTCATCTTCTCCCTAACCCTCTCCTATAACCTTCATCTTCTACCTAACCCTCTCCTATGACCTTCATCTTCTCCCTAACCCTCTCCTATAACCTTCATCTTCTACCTAACCCTCTCCTATAACCTTCATCTTCTACCTAACCCTCTCCTATAACCTTCATCTTCTCCCTAACCCTCTCCTATAACCTTCATCTTCTACCTAACCCTCTCTCCTATAACCTTCATCTTCTACCTAACCCTCTCTCCTATAACCTTCATCTTCTACCTAACCCTCTCCTATAACCTTCATCTTCTACCTAACCCTCTCTCCTATAACCTTCATCTTCTCCCTAACCCTCTCCCATAACCTTCATCTTCTACCTAACCCTCTCTCCTGTAACCTTCATCTTCTACCTAATCCTCTCTCCTATGACCATCTTCTCCCTAACCCTCTCCTCAACCTTCATCTTCTACCTAATCCTCTCTCCTATAACCTTCATCTTCTCCCTAACCCTCTCCTAAAACCTTCATCTTCTACCTAACCCTCTCTCCCATAACCTTCATCTTCTACCTAACCCTCTCCTATAACCTTCATCTTCTCCCTAACCCTCTCTCCTATAACCTTCATCTTCTCCCTAACCCTCTCCTATAACCTTCATCTTCTCCCTAACCCTCTCTCCTATAACCTTCATCTTCTCCCTAACCCTCTCCTATAACATTCATCTTCTACCTAACCCTCTCCTAAAACCTTCATCTTCTACCTAACCCTCTCGTAACTATCTGGCTGTAATCTAGTCTGAATCCTGTAGCTCTATCTGGCTCTAACCCAGTCTGAAGCCTGTAGCTCTATCTGGCTCTAACCCAGTCTGAAGCCTGTAACTCTATCTGGCTCTGACCCAGTCTGAAGCCTGTAGCTCTATCTGGCTCTAACCCAGTCTGAAGCCTGTAGCTCTATCTGGCTCTATCCTAGTCTGAAGCCTGTAGCTCTATCTGGCTCTAACCCAGTCTGAAGCCTGTAGCTCTATCTGGCTCTAACCCAGTCTGAAGCCTGTAGCTCTATCTGGCTCTAACCCAGTCTGAAGCCTGTAGCTCTATCTGGCTCTGACCCAGTCTGAAGCCCGTAGCTCTATCTGGCTCTATCCCAGTCTGAAGCCTGTAGCTCTATCTGGCTCTAATCCAGTCTGAAGCCCGTAGCTCTATCTGGCTCTAACCCAGTCTGAAGCCTGTAGCTCTATCTGGCTCTGACCCAGTCTGAAGCCTGTAGTTCTATCTGGCTCTAACCCAGTCTGAAGCCTGTAGCTCTATCTGGCTCTGACCCAGTCTGAAGCCTGTAGCTCTATCTGGCTCTAACCCAGTCTGAAGCCTGTAGCTCTATCTAGCTCTGACCCAGTCTGAAGCCTGTAGCTCTATCTGTCTCTAAGCCAGTCTGAAGCCTGTAGCTCTATCTGGCTCTGACCCAGTCTGAAGCCTGTAGCTCTATCTAGCTCTAACCCAGTCTGAAGCCTGTAGCTCTATCTGGCTCTAACCCAGTCTGAAGCCTGTAGCTCTATCTGGCTCTAACCCAGTCTGAAGCCTGTAGATCTATCTGGCTCTAACCCAGTCTGAAGCCTGTAGCTCTATCTAGCTCTGACCCAGTCTGAAGCCTGTAGCTCTATCTGGCTCTAACCCAGTCTGAAGCCTGTAGCTCTATCTGGCTCTAACCCAGTCTGAAGCCTGTAGCTCTATCTGGCTCTAACCCAGTCTGAAGCCTGTAGCTCTATCTGGCTTTAACCCAGTCTGAAGCCTGTAGCTCTATCTGGCTCTGACCCAGTAGCTCTATCTGGCTCTAACCCAGTCTGAAGCCTGTAGCTCTATCTGGCTCTAACCCAGTCTGAAGCCTGTAGCTCTATCTGGCTCGAACCCAGTCTGAAGCCTGTAGCTCTATCTGGCTCTTACCCAGTAGCTCTATCTGGCTCTAACCCAGTCTGAAGCCTGTAGCTCTATCTGGCTCTAACCCAGTCTGGAGCCTGTAGCTCTATCTGGCTCTAACCCAGTCTGAAGCCTGTAGCTCTATCTGGCTCTAACCCAGTCTGAAGCCTGTAGCTCTATCTGGCTCTAACCCAGTCTGAAGCCTGTAGCTCTATCTGGCTCTGACCCAGTCTGAAGCCTGTAGCTCTATCTGGCTCTAACCCAGTCTGAAGCCTGTAGATCTATCTGGCTCTAACCCAGTCTGAAGCCTGTAGCTCTATCTAGCTCTGACCCAGTCTGAAGCCTGTAGCTCTATCTGTCTCTAACCCAGTCTGAAGCCTGTAGCGCTATCTGGCTCTAACCCAGTCTGAAGCCTGTAGCTATATCTGGCTCTGACCCAGTCTGAAGCCTGTAGCTCTATCTGGCTCTAACCCAGTCTGAAGCCTGTAGCTCTATCTGGCTCTAACCCAGTCTGAAGCCTGTAGCTCTATCTGGCTCTAACCCAGTCTGAAGCCTGTAGATCTATCTGGCTCTAACCCAGTCTGAAGCCTGTAGCTCTATCTAGCTCTGACCCAGTCTGAAGCCTGTAGCTCTATCTGGCTCTAACCCAGTCTGAGGCCTGTAGCTCTATCTGGCTCTAACCCAGTCTGAAGCCTGTAGCTCTATCTGGCTCTAACCCAGTCTGAAGCCTGTAGCTCTATCTGGCTCTAACCCAGTCTGAAGCCTGTAGCTCTATCTGGCTCTAACCCAGTAGCTCTATCTGGCTCTAACCCAGTCTGAAGCCTGTAGCTCTATCTGGCTCTAACCCAGTCTGAAGCCTGTAGCTCTATCTGGCTCTAACCCAGTCTGAAGCATGTAGCTCTATCTGGCTCTAACCCAGTCTGAAGCCTGTAGCTCTATCTGGCTCTGTATTGTATTGAGTTTCTATCCAGGAATGTTCCAGGGATTTCATCACAGCATAACTCCCCCTCTGGGCCCCCTGTACACACACACACACACACACACACACACACACACACACACACACACACAAAGACACACACACACACACACACACACACACACACACACACACACACACACACACACACACACACACACACACACACACACACACACACACACACACTCCGTCTCTGTGTATGTTGGCTGACGGAGGCGAGCGATTTCACAGGCGGGCAGAACCCTGACCTTTCACCCCACAGCAGACGGGCGGTTACCACGACGAGTACCCTCTCTCGGGGCCGTGTGTGTGTGTGTGTGTGTGTGTGTGTGTGTGTGTGTGTGTGTGTGTGTGTGTGTGTGTGTGTGTGTGTGTGTGTGTGTGTGTGTGTGTGTGTGTGTGTGTGTGTGTGTGTGTGTGTGTGTGCACGGCAATATCCAAATCAACACAAACAACACACACACGGTCAACAGGTGTGTCAGTCTGGACCGTAAGGTAAAGGTAGGTCCACTTTATTAGCTACGTTAAGAGAAGCCCGTTGAAGCTGCAGAAAATGCTGAATATCTCTGATATGGAAATGTTTGTGTGGGGGAAACGACGGGCAAGGGTTTACATCCTGGTACCGGTGTTATAACTCTGTTTAGTGAGGGAGCATGGGTAGACAGGTGGGACGGACGGACAAGCGTTTACATCCTGGTACTCTGTTCAACTCCTCACCGCCGTGACTGGATGCAAATCCAATACATTTTCCTCATTGAGGAAACGTACAACATTTTCAGTTGATTTTCAACCGGTTAGAGAGGCACATAGAGCTACAACAGATAGATACGCAACGGCACATAGAGTTACAAGTGATAGATACGCAACGGCACATAGAGCTACAACAGATAGATACGCAACGGCACATAGAGCTACAACAGATAGATACGCAACGGCACATAGAACTAAAACAGATAGATACGCAACGGCACATAGAGCTACAACAGATAGATACGCAACGGCACATAGGTCTACAACAGATAGATACGCAACGGCACATAGAACTACAACAGATAGATACGCAACAGCACATAGAGCTACAGCAGATAGATATGCAATGGCACATAGAACTACAACAGATAGATATGCAACGGCACATAGAGCTACAACAGATAGATATGCAACGGCACATAGAACTACAACAGATAGATATGCAACGGCACATAGAGCTACAACAGATAGATATGCAACGGCACATAGAACTACAACAGATAGATATGCAACGGCACATAGAACTAAAACAGATAGATATGCAACGGGCACATAGGGCTACAAAAGATAGATTTACAACAGTACATAGAGCTACAACAAATAGATATGCAACGGTATGTTTCTTGCTGTATTAGGATTATTTTTGTTCATAAACATGGTGAAGCCCCAAAATTGCCCTCCTTGGAAGCCTATGTTTCAAACATAAGGAAGTGGATGATGGCAAATGCTTTACTTTTAAACTTGGACAAAACAGAGATGCTAGTTCTAGGTCCCAAGAAACAGAAATGCTAGTTCTAGGTCCCAAGAAACAGAGGTTCTAGTTCTCAAGAAACAGAGATTCTAGTTCTAGATCCCAAGAAACAGAGATTCTAGTTCTAGGTCCCAAGAAACAGAGATTCTAGTTCTCAAGAAACAGACATTCTAGTTCTAGATCCCAAGAAACAGAGATTCTAGTTCTAGGTCCCAAGAAACAGAGATTCTAGTTCTCAAGAAACAGACATTCTAGTTCTAGATCCCAAGAAACAGAGATTCTAGTTCTAGGTCCCAAGAAACAGAGATTCTAGTTCTAGGTCCCAAGAAACAAAGAGAAACAAAGAAAAACAGATAAAAGAAACAAAGAGATCTTCTGTTGGATCTGACAATTAATCTTGATGGTTGTACAGTCGTCTCAAATTAAATTGTGAAGGACCTCGGCGTTACTCTGGACTCTGATCTCTCTCTCTTTTTTGATGAACATATCAACAATATTTCAAGGGCAGCTTTTTTCCCCCATATTCGTAACGTTGAACAAAAAAAATCATAAACTTTTTTGGTCACTTCTAGATTAGACTACTACAACGTTCTACTCTCCGTCTCTGATCATTTATGAACGTTTGAACATCTTGATGAACAATCTGGCCTTATTAATGGCCAATGTACTCTTATAATATCCACCCTTGCACAGCCAGAGGAGGACTGGCCACCCCTCAGAGCCTGGTTCCTCTCTAGGTTTCTTCCTAGGTTCCTTCCCTTTCTAGGGGAGTTTTTCCTAGCCACCCCTCAGAGCCTGGTTCCTCTCTAGGTTTCTTCCTAGGTACCTTCCCTTTCTAGGGGAGTTTTTCCTAGCCGTCATTCTTCTAAATCTGCATTGCTTGCTGTTTGGGGTTTTAGGCTGGGTTTCTGAATAGCGTTTTGTAACATCTGCTGGCCCTCACTCTAGACGCAGGGTTGAGTTGACACCTTTAGATAGCTCTCTGTCTCTACCAGTTGGTGATAACAGGGTACTACAGTGTGGATGGATTAGATAGCTCTCTGTCTCCACCTGCTGGTGAGAACAGGGTACTACAGTGTGGATGGATTAGATAGCTCTCTGTCTCCACCTGCTGGTGAGAACAGGGTACTACAGTGTGGATTAGATGGCTCTCTGTCTCCACCTGCTGGTGAGAACAGGGTATTTCAGTGTGGATGGATTAGATAGCTCTCTGTCTCCACCTGCTGGTGAGAACAGGGTACTGCAATATATTATTATTATTGGGGTAAGGACTTTCTCATGTCCCATGACTTTAATTTGTTTAACATTTATTAAACTAGGCAAGTCAGTTAGGAACAAAATTCTTATTTTTACAATGACGGCCTACCTCAGCCAAACCTTCCCCTAACCCGGACGACGCTGGGCCAGTTGTGCACCGCCCCATCCTCTAGCAAACACAGCTGATTAATCAAATTGTATTCTAAACGGAAGATTGTGATTGGGTGATTACTGGAGTCAGGTGTGTTAGGGGCACCAATCAGGCCCTGAATACACCAATTCTGCTTTTTATAACTACAGGCCAACTTCCTCCTCACACACTCCCCAACCCCCATCTTCTGCTTCCTTATTCCTGTCCAATCAGAGTGGTGCATGAGCTTGTTGGCGTCTCCCTCCCGCTTAGCCAATCGTCTGGGGCCTGTATGTCTCACCCACTCTGTCATACGATGTGTGTGTGTGTGTGTGTGTGTGTGTGTGTGTGTGTGTGTGTGTGTGTGTGTGTGTGTGTGTGTGTGTGTGTGTGTGTGTGTGTGTGTGTGTGTGTGTGTGTGTGTGTGTGTGTGTGTGTGTGTGTGTGTGTGTGATGCCAGCTGGGTATATCACTTGTTGGTTATGAGTTCATTTCCTGTGTTATCACTCAATGAGATGTTATCTACAGAGAGAAGAGAGAGACGGAGAGAGAAGAAGAGGAGAGGAGGAAGTTAAGATCAGAGGAGAAACTCCCAGCGGATGTTCTGACACAGTGGTATTTACACTCTCTCTCTCTATCTCTCTCTCTGTCTCTCTCTCTCTCTCTCTCTCTCTCTCTCTCTCGCTCTCTCTGTCTGTCTCTCTCTCTCTCACTCTCTCTCTCCCTCACATCTCTCTTTTTACCTTATTTAGCCAGCAGTGAGCAGAGCAGGGTAGAGAGAGAGATATATATCTTAACCTGTCCCCTGTCCTCTCTTTCTAACGGGGATCCATAATAAACCCCAGGAAGAGTAGCTGCTGCCTTCGCAGGAACTAATGGGGATCCATAATAAACCCCAGGAAGAGTAGCTGCTGCCTTGGCAGGATCTAATGGGGATCCATAATAAACCCCAGGAAGAGTAGCTGCTGCCTTGGCAGGAACTAATGGGGATCCATAATAAACCCCAGGAAGAGTAGCTACTGCCTTGGCAGGAACTAATGGGGATCCATAATAAACCCCAGGAAGAGTAGCTACTGCCTTGGCAGGAACTAATGGGGATCCATAATAAACCCCAGGAAGAGTAGCTGCTGCCTTGACAGGAACTAATGGGGATCCATAATGAACCCCAGGAAGACTAGCTGCTGCCTTGGCAGGAACTAATGGGGATCCATAACAAACCCCAGGAAGAGTAGCTGCTGCCTTGACAGGAACTAATGGGGATACATAATAAACCCCAGGAAGAGTAGCTGCTGCCTTGACAGGAACTAATGGGGATCCATAATGAACCCCAGGAAGAGTAGCTGCTGCCTTGACAGGAACTAATGGGGATCCATAATAAACCCCAGGAAGAGTAAATGCTGCCTTGACAGGAACTAATGGGGATCCATAACAAACCCCAGGAAGAGTAGCTGCTGCCTTGACAGGAACTAATGGGGATCCATAATAAACCCCAGGAAGATTAGCTGCTGCCTTGACAGGAACTAATGGGGATCCATAATAAACCTCAGGAAGAGTAGCTGCTGCCTTGACAGGAACTAATGGGGATCCATAATAAACCCCAGGAAGAGTAGCTGCTGCCTTGACAGGAACTAATGGGGATCCATAATAAACCCCAGGAAGAGTAGCTGCTGCCTTGGCAGGAACTAATGGGGATCTATAATAAACCCCAGGAAGAGTAGCTGCTGCCTTGGCAGGAACTAACGGGGATCCATAATAAACCCCAGGAAGAGTAGCTGCTGACTTGGCAGGAACTAATGGGGATCTATAATAAACCCCAGGAAGAGTAGCTGCTGCCTTGACAGGAACTAATGGGGATCCATAATAAACCCCAGGAAGAGTAGCTGCTGCCTTGGCAGGAACTAATGGGGATCCATAATAAACCCCAGGAAGAGTAGCCGCTGCCTTGGCAGGAACTAATGGGGATCCATAATAAACCCCAGGGAGATTAGCTGCTGCCTTGGCATGAACTAATGGGGATCCATAATAAACCCCAGGAAGAGTAGCCGCTGCCTTGGCAGGAACTAATGGGGATCCATAATAAACCCCAGGAAGAGTAGCTGCTGCCTTGGCAGGAACTAATGGGGATCCATAATAAACCCCAGGAAGATTAGCTGCTGCATTGGCAGGAACTAATGGGGATCCATAATAAACCCCAGGAAGAGTAGCTGCTGCCTTGGCAGGAACTAATGGGGATCCATAATAAACCCCAGGAGGAGTAGCTGCTGCCTTGGCAGGAACTAATGGGGATCCATAATAAACCCCAGGAAGAGTAGCTGCTGCATTGGCAGGAACTAATGGGGATCCATAATAAACCCCAGGAAGAGTAGCTGCTGCCTTGGCAGGAACTAATGGGGATCCATAATAAACCCCAGGAGGAGTAGCTGCTGCCTTGGCAGGAACTAATGGGGATCCATAATAAACCCCCTGGAAGAGTAGCTGCTGCCATGGCAGGAACTAATGGGGATCCATAATAAACCCCAGGAAGAGTAAATGCTGCCTTGACAGGAACTAATGGTGATCGATAATAAACCCCAGGAAGTGTAGCTGCTGCCTTGACAGGAACTAATGGGGATCCATAATAAATACAAACTGCAGAAGGGCAGATATTTCCTCCTTGGGATTTGAACCAGCAACCTTTTGGTTAGTGGCCTAACGCTTTTAAGGTCTTAACCTCTAGGGTGTGTGTGTGCGTTATGTGTGTGTGTGTGTTGTGAGTGTGTGTGTGTGTGTGTATGTGTGTGTGTGTGTAGTGTGTGTATTGTTTTCAACATGACTCCCCAAAAAAACTTCCTTTAATTGTTTTCGTCACTGAGCAAATGTCAGGTCTGCTGAGAACAAAACTTGAACGTCGTGAACATTTTTCGCTTTTTACTGTGAACGTTGAGGCTGTAGCCGCTTTAAGGTAGATTATTCAAGATGTTTTCAAAATAGACGACATGACCAAAACGTTTGTAGACACCTGCTCTTCAAACATCTCATTCCAAAATCATGGGCATCATTATGGAGTTGGTCTCCCCTTTGCTGTTATAACAGCCCTCCACTCTTCTGGAAAGGCTTTCCACTAGATGTTGGAACATTGCTGCGGGGACTTGTTTCCATTCAGCCATAAGAGCATTAGTGAAGACGTGCACTGATGTTGGGCGATTAGGAGGTTGAGGTCAGGGCTCTGTACAGGCCACAGTCAAGTTCTTCCACACCGATCCGTACAAACCATTTCTTTATGGACCACGCTTTGTGCATGGGAGGCATTGTCATGCTGAAACACGAAAGGACCTTCCCCAAACTGTTGCCACAAAGTTGGAAGCACAGAATCATCTTGAATGTTATTGTATTCTGTAGTGTTGAGATTTCCCTTCAAGGGGCCTAAGCCCGAACCATCAAAAACAGCCCCAGACCATTGTTCCTCCTCCACCACCAAACTTTACAGTTGGCACTATGCATTTTTTTGGGGTCAGGTAGCATCCTCGTGGCGTCCGACCAAAACACAGATGCGATTCATCACTCCAGAAAACGCTTTTCCACTGCTCCAGAGTCCGATGGCGGCGAGCTTTACATCGCTCCAGCCGACGCCGACGCCGACGCTCGGCGTTGAGCATTAGAGGATCATAGGCGTGAAGCTCCCGATGAAAAGTCATTGTTTTGCAACCAAGGACAAGACGATTTATTACGCGGCCTTGCGCTTCAGCACTAGGCGGTCTCGTTCTGTGAGCTTGTGTGGCCTACCACTTGTTTCGGCTTAGCCGTTGTTGCTCCTAGACGTTTTCCACTTCACAATAACAAGACTTACAGTTGATTGACCCGCAGGGCAGAAATTTTGATGGACTGACTTGTTGGAAAGGTGGCATCCTACTATATGATGATTACCCACGTTGAAAGTCACTGAGCTCTTCAGTACGGGGCCCATTCTAGAGCCAATGTTTTGTCTATGGAGATTGCATGGCTGTGTGTTCGATTTTATACACCTGTCAGCAAAACGGGTTTGGCCGAAATAACCCGAATCCACAAATTTTAAAGGGGTGTCCAAACATACTGCTGTATAGATACAAGTGTACAACACCGCCCCTTTAAGACATAAAAACACTCTTTTCCGACTGGCTTTTTTTAAAGATGGTTAGAAATGTGCACGTTTTTTGTAGGAAGTAACAAGTCCCTTGCTCATTGATGACTAGAAATGAGATATAACTGGGGTAATAAGTCATTAATAACTAGCAAAGAATCAAATACAAGTTTACTTCCCGACCGAACCGTTCATGCTGTGAACACAGACCTAACTGCATCTCTGATTGGTTACGAAGCACCGGTCTTTTCCCCGCTAACGCAATGAAATCCTAACTCCAATTCGCCTCTGCCTTACAATAAACGTTTCTTTTCTCACAGAGTTAGTTTTACATACTAAAATCTTGAATAGTTCTAGTTTTTCTATCTTTCTATGTTACAATGAAAGTGGCTTTTAATATTGTGAAACTTATTAGAGCAACACACGTTTCACTTCAACAGCGTGCTTCTCTGCGCATGCTCAGTCCCGAAGGGAGGTTTATTAAAGGGAACATTGATGGGTTTTTTTTAAACGGGGTCACATCCGTGTGAAAAGAGGAGAGAGAGACAGAGAGATCATATCTTTCTTTATGTAAATCAAAATCCCATCTTTATTTAAAGGGGGCTCTTAAAATCACAGCACAATCGCAACGAGAAACGAGAGAGAGAGAGAGAGAGAGAGAGAGAGAGAGAGACAGAGAGCGAGAGAGAGACAGTGAGAGAGAGACAGAGAGAGAGAGAGAGAGAGAGAGACAGAGACAGAGAGAGAGAGAGAGAGATAGAGAGAGAGAGAGAGACAGAGAGAGAGAGAGAGAGAGAGAGAGAGAGAGAGAGAGACAGAGAGAGAGAGAGAGAGAGAAAAAGAGAGAGAGACAGAGAGAGAGAGAAAGAGAGAGAGAGAGAGAGAGAGAGAGAGAAAGAGGGGAGTAAAAGAGAGAAAGAGAAGGGATATTCACTGTCTGCTTTATTTAATCTTTATTTAACTTGGCAAGTCAGTTAAGAACAAATTCTTATTTACAATGAATTTACCAAAAGGCAAAAAGGACAGAGATTAAAAATAAAAATATAAGACAAAACACACATCACATCAAGAGAGACCTAAAACAACAACACAGCATGGCAGCAACACAACATGACAACACAGCATGACAACACAGCATGGTAGCAACACAGCATGACAACACAGCATGACAACACAGCATGGTAGCAACACAGCATGGTAGCAACACAACATGACAACACAGCATGGCAGCAACACAACATGACAACACAGCATGGCAGCAACACAACATGACAACACAGCATGGCAGCAACACAACATGACAACACAGCATGACAACACAGCATGGCAGCAACACAACATGACAACACACCATGGCAGCAACACAACATGACAACACAGCATGACAACACAGCATGGTAGCAACACAACATGACAGCACAGCATGGCAGCAACACAACATGACAACACAGCATGGCAGCAACACAACATGACAACACAGCATGGCAGCAACACAACATGACAACACAGCATGGCAGCAACACAACATGACAACACAGCATGACAACAGCATGGTAGCAACACAACATGACAGCACAGCATGGCAGCAACACAACATGACAACACAGCATGGCAGCAACACAACATGACAACACAGCATGACAACACAGCATGGCAGCAACACAACATGACAACACAGCATGGCAGCAACACAACATGACAACACAGCATGGCAGCAACACAACATGACAACACAGCATGGCAACACAGCATGGTAGCAACACAACATGACAGCACAGCATGGTAGCAACACAACATGACAACACAGCATGGCAGCAACACAACATGACAACACAGCATGGTAGAAACAGAACATGACAACACAGCATGGTAGCAACACATGACAACACAGCATGGCAGCAACACATGACAACACAGCATGGCAGCAACACAACATGACAACACAACATGACAATACAACATGGTAGCAACACAACATGACAACACAGCATGGCGGCAACACAACATGACAACACAGCATAGTAGCAACACAACTTGACAACACATCATGGTAGCAACACAACATGACAACACAGCATGGTAGAAACACAACATGACAACACAGCATGGTAGCAACACATGACAACACAGCATGGTAGCAACACATAACAACACAGCATGGTAGCAACACAACATGACAACACAGCATGGTAGCAACACAACATGACAACACAGCATGGTAGCAACACAACATGACAAGACAGCATGGTAGCAACACAACATGACAACACAGCATGGCAGCAACACAACATGACAACACATCATGGTAGCAACACAACATGACAACACAGCATGGTAGAAACACAACATGACAACACAGCATGGTAGAAACACATGACAACACAGCATGGCAGCAACACATGACAACACAGCATGGCAGCAACACAACATGACAACACAACATGACAACACAGCATGGTAGCAACACAACATGACAACACAGCATGGTAGCAACACAACATGACAGCACAGCATGGCAGCAACACAACATGACAACACAGCATGGCAGCAACACAACATGACAACACAGCATGACAACAGTATGGTAGCAACACAACATGACAGCACAGCATGGCAGCAACACAACATGACAACACAGCATGGCAGCAACACAACATGACAACACAGCATGACAACACAGCATGGCAGCAACACAACATGACAACACAGCATGGCAGCAACACAACATGACAACACAGCATGGCAGCAACACAACATGACAACACAGCATGGCAACACAGCATGGTAGCAACACAACATGACAGCACAGCATGGCAGCAACACAACATGACAACACAGCATGGCAGCAACACAACATGACAACACAGCATGACTACACAGCATGGCAGCAACACAACATGACAACACAGCATGGCAGCAACACAACATGACAACACAGCATGGTAGCAACACAACATGACAACACAGCATGACAACACAGCATGGTAGCAACACAGCATGACAACACAGCATGACAACACAGCATGGTAGCAACACAGCATGGTAGCAACACAACATGACAACACAGCATGGCAGCAACACAACATGACAACACAGCATGGCAGCAACACAACATGACAACACAGCATGGCAGCAACACAACATGACAACACAGCATGACAACACAGCATGGCAGCAACACAACATGACAACACACCATGGCAGCAACACAACATGACAACACAGCATGACAACACAGCATGGTAGCAACACAACATGACAGCACAGCATGGCAGCAACACAACATGACAACACAGCATGGCAGCAACACAACATGACAACACAGCATGGCAGCAACACAACATGACAACACAGCATGGCAGCAACACAACATGACAACACAGCATGACAACAGCATGGTAGCAACACAACATGACAGCACAGCATGGCAGCAACACAACATGATAACACAGCATGGCAGCAACACAACATGACAACACAGCATGACAACACAGCATGGCAGCAACACAACATGACAACACAGCATGGCAGCAACACAACATGACAACACAGCATGGCAGCAACACAACATGACAACACAGCATGGCAACACAGCATGGTAGCAACACAACATGACAGCACAGCATGGTAGCAACACAACATGACAACACAGCATGGCAGCAACACAACATGACAACACAGCATGGCAGCAACACAACATGACAACACAGCATGACAACACAGCATGGCAGCAACACAACATGACAACACACCATGGCAGCAACACAACATGACAACACAGCATGACAACACAGCATGGTAGCAACACAACATGACAGCACAGCATGGCAGCAACACAACATGACAACACAGCATGGCAGCAACACAACATGACAGCACAGCATGGCAGCAACACAACATGACAACACAGCATGGCAGCAACACAACATGACAACACAGCATGACAACAGCATGGTAGCAACACAACATGACAGCACAGCATGGCAGCAACACAACATGACAACACAGCATGGCAGCAACACAACATGACAACACAGCATGACAACACAGCATGGCAGCAACACAACATGACAACACAGCATGGCAGCAACACAACATGACAACACAGCATGGCAGCAACACAACATGACAACACAGCATGGCAACACAGCATGGTAGCAACACAACATGACAGCACAGCATGGTAGCAACACAACATGACAACACAGCATGGCAGCAACACAACATGACAACACAGCATGGTAGAAACAGAACATGACAACACAGCATGGTAGCAACACATGACAACACAGCATGGCAGCAACACATGACAACACAGCATGGCAGCAACACAACATGACAACACAACATGACAATACAACATGGTAGCAACACAACATGACAACACAGCATGGCGGCAACACAACATGACAACACAGCATAGTAGCAACACAACTTGACAACACATCATGGTAGCAACACAACATGACAACACAGCATGGTAGAAACACAACATGACAACACAGCATGGTAGCAACACATGACAACACAGCATGGTAGCAACACATAACAACACAGCATGGTAGCAACACAACATGACAACACAGCATGGTAGCAACACAACATGACAACACAGCATGGTAGCAACACAACATGACAAGACAGCATGGTAGCAACACAACATGACAACACAGCATGGCAGCAACACAACATGACAACACATCATGGTAGCAACACAACATGACAACACAGCATGGTAGAAACACAACATGACAACACAGCATGGTAGAAACACATGACAACACAGCATGGCAGCAACACATGACAACACAGCATGGCAGCAACACAACATGACAACACAACATGACAACACAGCATGGTAGCAACACAACATGACAACACAGCATGGTAGCAACACAACATGACAGCACAGCATGGCAGCAACACAACATGACAACACAGCATGGCAGCAACACAACATGACAACACAGCATGACAACAGTATGGTAGCAACACAACATGACAGCACAGCATGGCAGCAACACAACATGACAACACAGCATGGCAGCAACACAACATGACAACACAGCATGACAACACAGCATGGCAGCAACACAACATGACAACACAGCATGGCAGCAACACAACATGACAACACAGCATGGCAGCAACACAACATGACAACACAGCATGGCAACACAGCATGGTAGCAACACAACATGACAGCACAGCATGGCAGCAACACAACATGACAACACAGCATGGCAGCAACACAACATGACAACACAGCATGACTACACAGCATGGCAGCAACACAACATGACAACACAGCATGGCAGCAACACAACATGACAACACAGCATGGTAGCAACACAACATGACAACACAGCATGACAACACAGCATGGTAGCAACACAGCATGACAACACAGCATGACAACACAGCATGGTAGCAACACAGCATGGTAGCAACACAACATGACAACACAGCATGGCAGCAACACAACATGACAAGACAGCATGGCAGCAACACAACATGACAACACAGCATGGCAGCAACACAACATGACAACACAGCATGACAACACAGCATGGCAGCAACACAACATGACAACACACCATGGCAGCAACACAACATGACAACACAGCATGACAACACAGCATGGTAGCAACACAACATGACAGCACAGCATGGCAGCAACACAACATGACAACACAGCATGGCAGCAACACAACATGACAACACAGCATGGCAGCAACACAACATGACAACACAGCATGGCAGCAACACAACATGACAACACAGCATGACAACAGCATGGTAGCAACACAACATGACAGCACAGCATGGCAGCAACACAACATGACATCACAGCATGGCAGCAACACAACATGACAACACAGCATGACAACACAGCATGGCAGCAACACAACATGACAACACAGCATGGCAGCAACACAACATGACAACACAGCATGGCAGCAACACAACATGACAACACAGCATGGCAACACAGCATGGTAGCAACACAACATGACAGCACAGCATGGTAGCAACACAACATGACAACACAGCATGGCAGCAACACAACATGACAACACAGCATGGTAGAAACAGAACATGACAACACAGCATGGTAGCAACACATGACAACACAGCATGGCAGCAACACATGACAACACAGCATGGCAGCAACACAACATGACAACACAACATGACAATACATCATGGTAGCAACACAACATGACAACACAGCATGGCGGCAACACAACATGACAACACAGCATAGTAGCAACACAACTTGACAACACATCATGGTAGCAACACAACATGACAACACAGCATGGTAGAAACACAACATGACAACACAGCATGGTAGCAACACATGACAACACAGCATGGTAGCAACACATAACAACACCGCATGGTAGCAACACAACATGACAACACAGCATGGTAGCAACACAACATGACAACACAGCATGGTAGCAACACAACATGACAAGACAGCATGGTAGCAACACAACATGACAACACAGCATGGCAGCAACACAACATGACAACACATCATGGTAGCAACACAACATGACAACACAGCATGGTAGAAACACAACATGACAACACAGCATGGTAGAAACACATGACAACACAGCATGGCAGCAACACATGACAACACAGCATGGCAGCAACACAACATGACAACACAACATGACAACACAGCATGGTAGCAACACAACATGACAACACAGCATGGTAGCAACACAACATGACAGCACAGCATGGCAGCAACACAACATGACAACACAGCATGGCAGCAACACAACATGACAACACAGCATGACAACAGTATGGTAGCAACACAACATGACAGCACAGCATGGCAGCAACACAACATGACAACACAGCATGGCAGCAACACAACATGACAACACAGCATGGCAACACAGCATGGCAGCAACACAACATGACAACACAGCATGGCAGCAACACAACATGACAACACAGCATGGCAGCAACACAACATGACAACACAGCATGGCAACACAGCATGGTAGCAACACAACATGACAGCACAGCATGGCAGCAACACAACATGACAACACAGCATGGCAGCAACACAACATGACAACACAGCATGACTACACAGCATGGCAGCAACACAACATGACAACACAGCATGGCAGCAACACAACATGACAACACAGCATGGTAGCAACACAACATGACAACACAGCATGGCAGCAACACAACATGACAACACAGCATGGTAGCAACACAACATGACAACACAGCATGGCAGCAACACAACATGACAACACAGCATGGTAGAAACAGAACATGACAACACAGCATGGTAGCAACACATGACAACACAGCATGGCAGCAACACAACATGACAACACAACATGACAATACAACATGGTAGAAACACAACATGACAACACAGCATGGCGGCAACACAACATGACAACACAGCATAGTAGCAACACAACTTGACAACACATCATGGTAGCAACACAACATGACAACACAGCATGGTAGAAACACAACATGACAACACAGCATGGTAGCAACACATGACAACACAGCATGGTAGCAACACATAACAACACAGCATGGTAGCAACACAACATGACAACACAGCATGGTAGCAACACAACATGACAACACAGCATGGTAGCAACACAACATGACAAGACAGCATGGTAGCAACACAACATGACAACACAGCATGGCAGCAACACAACATGACAACACATCATGGTAGCAACACAACATGACAACACAGCATGGTAGAAACACAACATGACAACACAGCATGGTAGAAACACATGACAACACAGCATGGCAGCAACACATGACAACACAGCATGGCAGCAACACAACATGACAACACAACATGACAACACAGCATGGTAGCAACACAACATGACAACACAGTATGGCAGCAACACAACATGACAACACAGCATGGTAGCAACACAACATGACAAGACAGCATGGCAGCAACACAACATGACAACACAGCATGGCAGCAACACAACATGACAACACAGCATGGTAGCAACACAACATGACAACACAGCATGGTAGCAACACAACATGGTAGCAACACAAAACACGGTACAAACAGTATCGGGCACAGACAACAGCACAAAGGGGCAAGAAGGTAGAGACAACAATACATCACATGAAGCACCATAACCGACCGTAAGACTGACGATAAAACCATAATTCCACGTTGACATTATTGGGGATATTGTGTGTAGAGGCCAGTGGCAAACAGTGAAACGGTGGAGTGGAGGGAGTGTGAATCCATTCTGGTAGAAGGTACCGCATCTTCTTCCATATAAGGAGTCTTCGGCTGAGACGAGAACTGACTGACTATGTGAGGAAATGCAGCGAGGAGAGAGAAAGAGAGAGAGATTCTTTTTTGCACCTCGTTTTTTTTGTACATAAGTTTAAATATGACATTTTTATTTTTTTTTAAATGTGTTTTTTCCTCTTTTTTTAAAAACTTTGTGAGTAAAAATGTTTATTGTTTTTATTTCACTTTTTGTTTTTTTTATCTATTTCACTTCGCTTTGGCGATGTTAATATATGTTTGCCATGACAATAAAAATCTAATAAAATCGAATCGAATGTTATTTGTCACGTGCGCCGAATACAACAGGTGTAGTAGACCTTACAGTGAAATGCTGAATACAACAGGTGTAGTAGACCTTACAGTGAAATGCTGAATACAACAGGTATAGTAGACCTCACAGTGAAATGCTGAATACAACAGGTGTAGTAGACCTCACAGTGAAATGCTGAATACAACAGGTGTAGTAGACCTTACAGCGAAATGCTGAATACAACAGGTGTAGTAGACCGTACAGTGAAATGCTGAATACAACAGGTGTAGTAGACCTCACAGTGAAATGCTGAATAGAACAGGTGTAGTAGACCTCACAGTGAAATGCTGAATACAACAGGTGTAGTAGACCTCACAGTGAAATGCTGAATACAACAGGTGTAGTAGACCTTACAGCGAAATGCTGAATACAACAGGTGTAGTAGACCTTACAGCGAAATGCTGAATACAACAGGTGTAGTAGGCCTCACAGTGAAATGCTGAATACAACAGGTGTAGTAGACCTCACAGTGAAATGCTGAATACAACAGGTGTAGTAGACCTCACAGTGAAATGCTGAATACAACAGGTGTAGTAGACCTCACAGTGAAATGCTGAATACAACAGGTGTAGTAGACCTCACAGTGAAATGCTGAATACAACAGGTGTAGTAGACCTTACAGCGAAATGCTGAATACAACAGGTGTAGTAGACCTTACAGCGAAATGCTGAATACAACAGGTGTAGTAGACCTCACAGTGAAATGCTGAATACACCAGGTGTAGTAGACCTTACAGTGAAATGCTGAATACAACAGGTGTAGAGACCTTAACAGTGAAATGCTGAATACAACAGGTGTAGTAGACCTCACAGTGAAATGCTGAATACAACAGGTGTAGTAGACCTCACAGTGAAATGCTGAATACAACAGGTGTAGTAGACCTCAAAGTGAAATGCTGAATACAACAGGTGTAGTAGACCTCACAGTGAAATGCTGAATACAACAGGTGTAGTAGACCTCACAGTGAAATGCTGAATACAACAGGTGTAGTAGACCTTACAGTGAAATGCTGAATACAACAGGTGTAGTAGACCTCACAGTGAAATGCTGAATACAACAGGTGTAGTAGACCTCACAGTGAAATGCTGAATACAACAGGTGTAGTAGACCTTACAGTGAAATGCTGAATACAACAGGTGTAGAGACCTTAACAGTGAAATGCTGAATACAACAGGTGTAGTAGACCTCACAGTGAAATGCTGAATACAACAGGTGTAGTAGACCTCACAGTGAAATGCTGAATACAACAGGTGTAGTAAACCTTACAGTGAAATGCTGAATACAACAGGTGTAGTAGACCTCACAGTGAAATGCTGAATACAACAGGTGTAGTAGACCTTACAGTGAAATGCTGAATACAACAGGTATAGTAGACCTCACAATGAAATGCTGAATACAACAGGTGTAGTAGACCTCACAGTGAAATGCTGAATACAACAGGTGTAGTAGACCTTACAGCGAAATGCTGAATACAACAGGTGTAGTAGACCGTACAGTGAAATGCTGAATACAACAGGTGTAGTAGACCTCACAGTGAAATGCTGAATACAACAGGTGTAGTAGACCTCACAGTGAAATGCTGAATACAACAGGTGTAGTAGACCTCACAGTGAAATGCTGAATACAACATGTGTAGTAGACCTTACAGTGAAATGCTGAATACAACAGGTGTAGTAGACCTCACAGTGAAATGCTGAATACAACATGTGTAGTAGACCTTACAGTGAAATGCTGAATACAACAGGTGTAGTAGACCTCACAGTGAAATGCTGAATACAACAGGTGTAGTAGACCTCACAGTGAAATGCTGAATACAACAGGTGTAGTAAACCTCACAGTGAAATGCTGAATACAACAGGTGTAGTAGACC
>NC_138292.1:98547500-98590000 GCF_965601325.2 Salmo salar | reverse complement strand
GGCTACAAGAAGATCCACAGACGATTTAATATATCGCTGAACACTGTCAGGGGAATTATTAAAAAGATATGGAACAGTTTGAAAACCTCACGAGTTGAGGACGCAAATGCGTCCCCACACCAGGGACAGCCCTTCATTGCATCAGTTTGGTATCTGTAACGGCTGTCGTAGAGGGGGGACCCAAAGCTCAGCGTGTTGAGTGTTCATGATGACATTTATTTTAACTCAAAAACACTAAAGACAAACTAACAAAGAGACAACTGAAAGCGCAGTTCTGTCAGGTACATAGAGTAAACAGAAGACAACTACCCACAAACACAGATGGGAAAAATAAAGACCCTACTTAAGTATGATCTCCAATTAGAGACAACGAGGACCAGCTGCCTCTAATTGTAGATCATCTGTCGGGAGAGAGAGTAGACCAAGGCGCAGCGGAGTTAGTGTTCATCATTGAATTTAATAACAGAAAGAACACTTTACAAAACAAAACAAGAAAACCGACAGCCAAACAGTCCTGCCAGGTGCAAAACACTAAACAGAAACAATTACCCACAAAACCCCAACGGAAAAACAGGCACTTATGTGTGACTTCCAATCAGCAACAACACTCTACAGCTGTGCCTGATTGGGAGCCACACACGGCCAAAATCAATGAAACAAACCAACATAGAAAAATGCACATAGAACGCCCACCCAATGTAACACCCTGGCCAAACCAAAATAACGAACAAAAAACCCCTCTCTATGGCCAGGGCGTTACATCACCCCCCCCCAAAAAAAAACATCCCAAAAAAAAACAACAACATAGAAATAGAAAACTAGAACTAAACATAGATATAGAAAACATAGAAAAACACAAAACACCACCCCTGTCACGCCCTGACCTACATCTACCATAGAAATGTACGTGTGGTTCGGGCTCATCCATACCTGTACGACCAGATAGATCCATACTGACTGTACCTGTAACACCCACACAGGTGAGTCACACAGACAAAGGATCCACAGGTACAGGGCCCACACCTGTCCACATCACCCGTGACAACAAGGGCTGTGTTTAGAGAGCAAGGCCCAGAGAGCAAGCGCGCACACGGACACACGGACACACGAACACACACACACACACACACACACACACACACACACACACACACACACACACACACACACACACACACACACACACACACACACACACTCACACAGACACACACACACACACACACAGACACACACACACACACACCACAGTGATATCCCTATAAGCCCTCTCTACTCATGGTGGGACCAGGTAAGGGTTGGTTACTGTAACTAGGTAAGGATTAGTTACTGTAAGAGGTAAGGGTTGGTTACTGTAAGAGGTAAGGGTTGGTTACTGTAAGAGGTAAGGGTTGGTTACTGTAAGAGGTAAGGGTTGGTTACTGTAAGAGGTAAGGGTTGGTTACTGTAAGAGGTCTACCTAGGTAAGGGTTGGTTACTGTAAGAGGTAAGGGTTGGTTACTGTAAGAGGTCTACCTAGGTAAGGGTTGGTTACTGTAAGAGGTCTACCTAGGTAAGGGTTGGTTACTGTAAGAGGTCTACCTAGGTAAGGGTTGGTTACTGTAAGAGGTCTACCTAGGTAAGGGTTGGTTACTGTAAGAGGTAAGGGTTGGTTACTGTAAGAGGTAAGGGTTGGTTACTGTAAGAGGTCTACCTAAGTAAGGGTTGGTTACTGTAAGAGGTCTACCTAGGTAAGGATTGGTTACTGTAAGAGGTAAGGGTTGGTTACTGTAAGAGGTCTACCTAGGTAAGGGTTGGTTACTGTAAGAGGTAAGGGTTGGTTACTGTAAGAGGTAAGGGTTAGTTACTGTAAGAGGTAAGGGTTGGTTACTGTAAGAGGTAAGGGTTGGTTACTGTAACTAGGTAAGGGTTGGTTACTGTAAGAGGTAAGGGTTGGTTACTGTAAGAGGTAAGGGTTGGTTACTGTAAGAGGTAAGGGTTGGTTACTGTAAGAGGTCTACCTAGGTAAGGGTTGGTTACTGTAAGAGGTAAGGGTTGGTTACTGTAAGAGGTCTACCTAGGTAAGGGTTGGTTACTGTAAGAGGTCTACCTAGGTAAGGGTTGGTTACTGTAAGAGGTCTACCTAGGTAAGGGTTGGTTACTGTAAGAGGTAAGGGTTGGTTACTGTAAGAGGTAAGGGTTGGTTACTGTAAGAGGTCTACCTAAGTAAGGGTTGGTTACTGTAAGAGGTCTACCTAGGTAAGGATTGGTTACTGTAAGAGGTAAGGGTTGGTTACTGTAAGAGGTCTACCTAGGTAAGGGTTGGTTACTGTAAGAGGTAAGGGTTGGTTACTGTAACTAGGTAAGGGTTGGTTACTGTAAGAGGTCTACCTAGGTAAGGATTGGTTACTGTAAGAGGTCTACCTAGGTAAGGGTTGGTTACTGTAAGAGGTCTACCTAGGTAAGGGTTGGTTACTGTAAGAGGTAAGGGTTGGTTACTGTAACTAGGTAAGGATTGGTTACTGTAAGAGGTCTACCTAGGTAAGGGTTGGTTACTGTAAGAGGTAAGGGTTGGTTACTGTAAGAGGTAAGGGTTAGTTACTGTAAGAGGTAAGGGTTGGTTACTGTAAGAGGTAAGGGTTGGTTACTGTAACTAGGTAAGGGTTGGTTACTGTAAGAGGTAAGGGTTGGTTACTGTAAGAGGTCTACCTAGGTAAGGGTTGGTTACTGTAAGAGGTAAGGGTTGGTTACTGTAAGAGGTCTACCTAGGTAAGGGTTGGTTACTGTAAGAGGTCTACCTAGGTAAGGGTTGGTTACTGTAAGAGGTCTACCTAGGTAAGGGTTGGTTACTGTAAGAGGTAAGGGTTGGTTACTGTAAGAGGTAAGGGTTGGTTACTGTAAGAGGTCTACCTAAGTAAGGGTTGGTTACTGTAAGAGGTCTACCTAGGTAAGGATTGGTTACTGTAAGAGGTAAGGGTTGGTTACTGTAAGAGGTCTACCTAGGTAAGGGTTGGTTACTGTAAGAGGTAAGGGTTGGTTACTGTAAGAGGTCTACCTAGATAAGGGTTAGTTACTGTAAGAGGTAAGGGTTGGTTACTGTAAGAGGTAAGGGTTGGTTACTGTAACTAGGTAAGGGTTGGTTACTGTAAGAGGTCTACCTAGGTAAGGATTGGTTACTGTAAGAGGTCTACCTAGGTAAGGGTTGGTTACTGTAAGAGGTCTACCTAGGTAAGGGTTGGTTACTGTAAGAGGTAAGGGTTGGTTACTGTAACTAGGTAAGGATTGGTTACTGTAAGAGGTCTACCTAGGTAAGGGTTGGTTACTGTAAGAGGTAAGGGTTGGTTACTGTAAGAGGTAAGGGTTAGTTACTGTAAGAGGTAAGGGTTGGTTACTGTAAGAGGTAAGGGTTGGTTACTGTAACTAGGTAAGGGTTGGTTACTGTAAGAGGTAAGGGTTGGTTACTGTAAGAGGTCTACCTAGGTAAGGGTTGGTTACTGTAAGAGGTAAGGGTTGGTTACTGTAAGAGGTCTACCTAGGTAAGGGTTGGTTACTGTAAGAGGTCTACCTAGGTAAGGGTTGGTTACTGTAAGAGGTCTACCTAGGTAAGGGTTGGTTACTGTAAGAGGTAAGGGTTGGTTACTGTAAGAGGTAAGGGTTGGTTACTGTAAGAGGTCTACCTAAGTAAGGGTTGGTTACTGTAAGAGGTCTACCTAGGTAAGGATTGGTTACTGTAAGAGGTAAGGGTTGGTTACTGTAAGAGGTAAGGGTTGGTTACTGTAAGAGGTAAGGGTTGGTTACTGTAAGAGGTAAGGGTTGGTTACTGTAAGAGGTCTACCTAGGTAAGGGTTGGTTACTGTAAGAGGTAAGGGTTGGTTACTGTAAGAGGTCTACCTAGGTAAGGGTTGGTTACTGTAAGAGGTCTACCTAGGTAAGGGTTGGTTACTGTAAGAGGTCTACCTAGGTAAGGGTTGGTTACTGTAAGAGGTCTACCTAGGTAAGGGTTGGTTACTGTAAGAGGTAAGGGTTGGTTACTGTAAGAGGTAAGGGTTGGTTACTGTAAGAGGTCTACCTAAGTAAGGGTTGGTTACTGTAAGAGGTCTACCTAGGTAAGGATTGGTTACTGTAAGAGGTAAGGGTTGGTTACTGTAAGAGGTAAGGGTTGGTTACTGTAAGAGGTCTACCTAGGTAAGGGTTGGTTACTGTAAGAGGTCTACCTAGGTAAGGGTTGGTTACTGTAAGAGGTCTACCTAGGTAAGGGTTGGTTACTGTAAGAGGTCTACCTAGGTAAGGGTTGGTTACTGTAAGAGGTAAGGGTTGGTTACTGTAACTAGGTAAGGGTTGGTTACTGTAAGAGGTCTACCTAGGTAAGGGTTGGTTACTGTAAGAGGTAAGGGTTGGTTACTGTAACTAGGTAAGGATTGGTTACTGTAAGAGGTCTACCTAGGTAAGGGTTGGTTACTGTAAGAGGTAAGGGTTGGTTACTGTAAGAGGTAAGGGTTAGTTACTGTAAGAGGTAAGGGTTGGTTACTGTAAGAGGTAAGGGTTGGTTACTGTAACTAGGTAAGGGTTGGTTACTGTAAGAGGTCTACCTAGGTAAGGGTTGGTTACAGTAACTAGTTAAGGATTAGTTACTGTAACTAGGTAAGGGTTGGTTACTGTAAGAGGTCTACCTAGGTAAGGGTTGGTTACTGTAAGAGGTAAGGATTGGTTACTGTAAGTAGGTAAGGGTTGGTTACTGTAACTAGGTAAGGATTAGTTACTGTAAGAGGTCTACCTAGGTAAGGGTTGGTTACTGTAACTAGGTAAGGGTTGGTTACTGTATCTAGGTAAGGATTAGTTACTGTAAGAGGTCTACCTAGGTAAGGGTTGGTTACTGTAACTAGGTAAGGGTTGGTTACTGTAAATAGGTAAGGATTAGTTACTGTAAGAGGTAAGGGTTGGTTACTGTAAGAGGTAAGGGTTGGTTACTGTAAGAGGTAAGGGTTGGTTACTGTAAGAGATCTACCTAGGTAAGGGTTGGTTACTGTAACTAGGTAAGGGTTGGTTACTGTAACTAGGTAAGGGTTGGTTACTGTAACTAGGTAAGGGTTGGTTACTGTAAGAGGTCTACCTAGGTAAGGGTTGGTTACTGTAAGAGGTAAGGGTTGGTTAATGTAAGAGGTAAGGGTTAGTTACTGTAAGAGGTCTACCTAGGTAAGGGTTGGTTACTGTAAGAGGTAAGGATTAGTTACTGTAAGAGGTAAGGGTTGGTTACTGTAAGAGGTAAGGGTTGGTTACTGTAAGAGGTAAGGGTTGGTTACTGTAAGAGGTAAGGGTTGGTTACTGTAAGAGGTAAGGGTTGGTTACTGTAAGAGGTAAGGGTTGGTTACTGTAAGAGTTAAGGATTGGTTACTGTAAGAGGTAAGGGTTGGTTACTGTAAGAGGTAAGGGTTGGTTACTGTTAGAGGTAAGGGTTGGTTACTGTAAGAGGTAAGGATTGGTTACTGTAAGAGGTAAGGGTTGGTTACTGTAAGAGGTAAGGGTTGGTTACTGTAATAGGTAAGTGTTGGTTACTGTAAGAGGTCTACCTAGGTAAGGGTTGGTTACTGTAAGAGGTAAGGGTTGGTTACTGTAAGAGGTCTACCTAGGTAAGGGTTGGTTACTGTAAGAGGTCTACCTAGGTAAGGGTTGGTTACTGTAAGAGGTCTACCTAGGTAAGGGTTAGTTACTGTAACTAGGTAAGGGTTGGTTACTGTAAGAGGTCTACCTAGGTAAGGGTTGGTTACTGTAAGATGTCTACCTAGGTAAGGGTTGGTTACTGTAAGAGGTAAGGGTTGGTTACTGTAAGAGGTCTACCTAGGTAAGGATTAGTTACTGTAACTAGGTAAGGGTTGGTTACTGTAAGAGGTCTACCTAGGTAAGGGTTGGTTACTGTAAGAGGTCTACCTAGGTAAGGGTTGGTTACTGTAAGAGGTAAGGGTTGGTTACTGTAAGAGGTCTACCTAGGTAAGGGTTGGTTACTGTAAGAGGGAAGGATTGGTTACTGTAAGAGGTCTACCTAGGTAAGGGTTGGTTACTGTAAGAGGTAAGGTTTGGTTACTGTAAGAGGTAAGGATTAGTTACTGTAAGAGGTAAGGGTTGGTTACTGTAAGAGGTCTACCTAGGTAAGGGTTGGTTACTGTAAGAGGTAAGGGTTGGTTACTGTAAGAGGTCTACCTAGGTAAGGGTTGGTTACTGTAAGAGGTCTACCTAGGTAAGGGTTGGTTACTGTAAGAGGTAAGGGTTGGTTACTGTAAGAGGTAAGGGTTGGTTACTGTAAGAGGTCTACCTAGGTAAGGGTTGGTTACTGTAAGAGGTCTACCTAGGTAAGGGTTGGTTACTGTAAGAGGTCTACCTAGGTAAGGGTTGGTTACTGTAAGAGGTAAGGGTTGGTTACTGTAAGAGGTAAGGGTTGGTTACTGTAAGAGGTCTACCTAAGTAAGGGTTGGTTACTGTAAGAGGTCTACCTAGGTAAGGATTGGTTACTGTAAGAGGTAAGGGTTGGTTACTGTAAGAGGTCTACCTAGGTAAGGGTTGGTTACTGTAAGAGGTAAGGGTTGGTTACTGTAGTACCTAGGTAAGGGTTGGTTACTGTAAGAGGTAAGGGTTGGTTACTGTAAGAGGTAAGGGTTGGTTACTGTAAGAGGTAAGGGTTGGTTACTGTAAGAGGTAAGGGTTGGTTACTGTAAGAGGTCTACCTAGGTAAGGGTTGGTTACTGTAAGAGGTAAGGGTTGGTTACTGTAAGAGGTCTACCTAGGTAAGGGTTGGTTACTGTAAGAGGTCTACCTAGGTAAGGGTTGGTTACTGTAAGAGGTCTACCTAGGTAAGGGTTGGTTACTGTAAGAGGTAAGGGTTGGTTACTGTAAGAGGTAAGGGTTGGTTACTGTAAGAGGTCTACCTAAGTAAGGGTTGGTTACTGTAAGAGGTCTACCTAGGTAAGGATTGGTTACTGTAAGAGGTAAGGGTTGGTTACTGTAAGAGGTAAGGGTTGGTTACTGTAAGAGGTAAGGGTTGGTTACTGTAAGAGGTCTACCTAGGTAAGGGTTGGTTACTGTAAGAGGTAAGGGTTGGTTACTGTAAGAGGTCTACCTAGGTAAGGGTTGGTTACTGTAAGAGGTCTACCTAGGTAAGGGTTGGTTACTGTAAGAGGTCTACCTAGGTAAGGGTTGGTTACTGTAAGAGGTCTACCTAGGTAAGGGTTGGTTACTGTAAGAGGTAAGGGTTGGTTACTGTAAGAGGTAAGGGTTGGTTACTGTAAGAGGTCTACCTAAGTAAGGGTTGGTTACTGTAAGAGGTCTACCTAGGTAAGGATTGGTTACTGTAAGAGGTAAGGGTTGGTTACTGTAAGAGGTCTACCTAGGTAAGGATTGGTTACTGTAAGAGGTAAGGGTTGGTTACTGTAAGAGGTCTACCTAGGTAAGGGTTGGTTACTGTAAGAGGTAAGGGTTGGTTACTGTAAGAGGTCTACCTAGGTAAGGGTTAGTTACTGTAAGAGGTAAGGGATGGTTACTGTAAGAGGTAAGGGTTGGTTACTGTAAGAGGTAAGGGTTGGTTACTGTAAGAGGTCTACCTAAGTAAGGGTTGGTTACTGTAAGAGGTCTACCTAGGTAAGGATTGGTTACTGTAAGAGGTAAGGGTTGGTTACTGTAAGAGGTAAGGGTTGGTTACTGTAAGAGGTAAGGGTTGGTTACTGTAAGAGGTCTACCTAGGTAAGGGTTGGTTACTGTAAGAGGTAAGGGTTGGTTACTGTAAGAGGTCTACCTAGGTAAGGGTTGGTTACTGTAAGAGGTCTACCTAGGTAAGGGTTGGTTACTGTAAGAGGTCTACCTAGGTAAGGGTTGGTTACTGTAAGAGGTCTACCTAGGTAAGGGTTGGTTACTGTAAGAGGTAAGGGTTGGTTACTGTAAGAGGTAAGGGTTGGTTACTGTAAGAGGTCTACCTAAGTAAGGGTTGGTTACTGTAAGAGGTCTACCTAGGTAAGGATTGGTTACTGTAAGAGGTAAGGGTTGGTTACTGTAAGAGGTCTACCTAGGTAAGGATTGGTTACTGTAAGAGGTAAGGGTTGGTTACTGTAAGAGGTCTACCTAGGTAAGGGTTGGTTACTGTAAGAGGTAAGGGTTGGTTACTGTAAGAGGTCTACCTAGGTAAGGGTTAGTTACTGTAAGAGGTAAGGGATGGTTACTGTAAGAGGTAAGGGTTGGTTACTGTAACTAGGTAAGGGTTGGTTACTGTAAGAGGTCTACCTAGGTAAGGGTTGGTTACTGTAAGAGGTCTACCTAGGTAAGGGTTGGTTACTGTAAGAGGTCTACCTAGGTAAGGGTTGGTTACTGTAACTAGGTAAGGGTTGGTTACTGTAACTAGGTAAGGGTTGGTTACTGTAAGAGGTCTACCTAGGTAAGGGTTGGTTACTGTAAGAGGTAAGGGTTGGTTACTGTAACTAGGTAAGGATTGGTTACTGTAAGAGGTCTACCTAGGTAAGGGTTGGTTACTGTAAGAGGTAAGGGTTGGTTACTGTAAGAGGTAAGGGTTAGTTACTGTAAGAGTTAAGGGTTGGTTACTGTAAGAGGTAAGGGTTGGTTACTGTAACTAGGTAAGGGTTGGTTACTGTAAGAGGTCTACCTAGGTAAGGGTTGGTTACAGTAACTAGTTAAGGATTAGTTACTGTAACTAGGTAAGGGTTGGTTACTGTAAGAGGTCTACCTAGGAAAGGGTTGGTTACTGTAAGAGGTAAGGATTGGTTACTGTAAGTAGGTAAGGGTTGGTTACTGTAACTAGGTAAGGATTAGTTACTGTAAGAGGTCTACCTAGGTAAGGGTTGGTTACTGTAACTAGGTAAGGGTTGGTTACTGTATCTAGGTAAGGATTAGTTACTGTAAGAGGTCTACCTAGGTAAGGGTTGGTTACTGTAACTAGGTAAGGGTTGGTTACTGTAACTAGGTAAGGATTAGTTACTGTAAGAGGTAAGGGTTGGTTACTGTAAGAGGTAAGGGTTGGTTACTGTAAGAGGTAAGGGTTGGTTACTGTAAGAGATCTACCTAGGTAAGGGTTGGTTACTGTAACTAGGTAAGGGTTGGTTACTGTAACTAGGTAAGGGTTGGTTACTGTAACTAGGTAAGGGTTGGTTACTGTAAGAGGTCTACCTAGGTAAGGGTTGGTTACTGTAAGAGGTAAGGGTTGGTTACTGTAAGAGGTAAGGGTTGGTTACTGTAAGAGGTAAGGATTGGTTACTGTAAGAGGTAAGGGTTGGTTACTGTAAGAGGTAAGGGTTGGTTACTGTAATAGGTAAGTGTTGGTTACTGTAATGGTCTACCTAGGTAAGGGTTGGTTACTGTAAGAGGTAAGGGTTGGTTACTGTAAGAGGTCTACCTAGGTAAGGGTTGGTTACTGTAAGAGGTCTACCTAGGTAAGGGTTGGTTACTGTAAGAGGTCTACCTAGGTAAGGGTTAGTTACTGTAACTAGGTAAGGGTTGGTTTCTGTAAGAGGTCTACCTAGGTAAGGGTTGGTTACTGTAAGATGTCTACCTAGGTAAGGGTTGGTTACTGTAAGAGGTAAGGGTTGGTTACTGTAAGAGGTCTACCTAGGTAAGGATTAGTTACTGTAACTAGGTAAGGGTTGGTTACTGTAAGAGGTCTACCTAGGTAAGGGTTGGTTACTGTAAGAGGTCTACCTAGGTAAGGGTTGGTTACTGTAAGAGGTAAGGGTTGGTTACTGTAAGAGGTCTACCTAGGTAAGGGTTGGTTACTGTAAGAGGGAAGGATTGGTTACTGTAAGAGGTCTACCTAGGTAAGGGTTGGTTACTGTAAGAGGTAAGGTTTGGTTACTGTAAGAGGTAAGGATTAGTTACTGTAAGAGGTAAGGGTTGGTTACTGTAAGAGGTAAGGATTGGTTACTGTAAGAGGTAAGGGTTGGTTACTGTAAGAGGTAAGGGTTGGTTACTGTAATAGGTAAGTGTTGGTTACTGTAAGAGGTCTACCTAGGTAAGGGTTGGTTACTGTAAGAGGTCTACCTAGGTAAGGGTTGGTTACTGTAAGAGGTAAGGGTTGGTTACTGTAAGAGGTAAGGGTTGGTTACTGTAAGAGGTCTACCTAGGTAAGGGTTGGTTACTGTAAGAGGTCTACCTAGGTAAGGGTTGGTTACTGTAAGAGGTCTACCTAGGTAAGGGTTGGTTACTGTAAGAGGTAAGGGTTGGTTACTGTAAGAGGTAAGGGTTGGTTACTGTAAGAGGTCTACCTAAGTAAGGGTTGGTTACTGTAAGAGGTCTACCTAGGTAAGGATTGGTTACTGTAAGAGGTAAGGGTTGGTTACTGTAAGAGGTCTACCTAGGTAAGGGTTGGTTACTGTAAGAGGTAAGGGTTGGTTACTGTAAGAGGTCTACCTAGGTAAGGGTTAGTTACTGTAAGAGGTAAGGGTTGGTTACTGTAAGAGGTAAGGGTTGGTTACTGTAACTAGGTAAGGGTTGGTTACTGTAAGAGGTCTACCTAGGTAAGGATTGGTTACTGTAAGAGGTCTACCTAGGTAAGGGTTGGTTACTGTAAGAGGTCTACCTAGGTAAGGGTTGGTTACTGTAAGAGGTAAGGGTTGGTTACTGTAACTAGGTAAGGATTGGTTACTGTAAGAGGTCTACCTAGGTAAGGGTTGGTTACTGTAAGAGGTAAGGGTTGGTTACTGTAAGAGGTAAGGGTTAGTTACTGTAAGAGGTAAGGGTTGGTTACTGTAAGAGGTAAGGGTTGGTTACTGTAACTAGGTAAGGGTTGGTTACTGTAAGAGGTAAGGGTTGGTTACTGTAAGAGGTAAGGGTTGGTTACTGTAAGAGGTAAGGGTTGGTTACTGTAAGAGGTAAGGGTTGGTTACTGTAAGAGGTCTACCTAGGTAAGGGTTGGTTACTGTAAGAGGTAAGGGTTGGTTACTGTAAGAGGTCTACCTAGGTAAGGGTTGGTTACTGTAAGAGGTCTACCTAGGTAAGGGTTGGTTACTGTAAGAGGTCTACCTAGGTAAGGGTTGGTTACTGTAAGAGGTAAGGGTTGGTTACTGTAAGAGGTAAGGGTTGGTTACTGTAAGAGGTCTACCTAAGTAAGGGTTGGTTACTGTAAGAGGTCTACCTAGGTAAGGATTGGTTACTGTAAGAGGTAAGGGTTGGTTACTGTAAGAGGTAAGGGTTGGTTACTGTAAGAGGTAAGGGTTGGTTACTGTAAGAGGTCTACCTAGGTAAGGGTTGGTTACTGTAAGAGGTAAGGGTTGGTTACTGTAAGAGGTCTACCTAGGTAAGGGTTGGTTACTGTAAGAGGTCTACCTAGGTAAGGGTTGGTTACTGTAAGAGGTCTACCTAGGTAAGGGTTGGTTACTGTAAGAGGTCTACCTAGGTAAGGGTTGGTTACTGTAAGAGGTAAGGGTTGGTTACTGTAAGAGGTAAGGGTTGGTTACTGTAAGAGGTCTACCTAAGTAAGGGTTGGTTACTGTAAGAGGTCTACCTAGGTAAGGATTGGTTACTGTAAGAGGTAAGGGTTGGTTACTGTAAGAGGTCTACCTAGGTAAGGATTGGTTACTGTAAGAGGTAAGGGTTGGTTACTGTAAGAGGTCTACCTAGGTAAGGGTTGGTTACTGTAAGAGGTAAGGGTTGGTTACTGTAAGAGGTCTACCTAGGTAAGGGTTAGTTACTGTAAGAGGTAAGGGATGGTTACTGTAAGAGGTAAGGGTTGGTTACTGTAACTAGGTAAGGGTTGGTTACTGTAAGAGGTCTACCTAGGTAAGGGTTGGTTACTGTAAGAGGTCTACCTAGGTAAGGGTTGGTTACTGTAAGAGGTCTACCTAGGTAAGGGTTGGTTACTGTAAGAGGTCTACCTAGGTAAGGGTTGGTTACTGTAAGAGGTAAGGGTTGGTTACTGTAAGAGGTAAGGGTTGGTTACTGTAAGAGGTCTACCTAAGTAAGGGTTGGTTACTGTAAGAGGTCTACCTAGGTAAGGATTGGTTACTGTAAGAGGTAAGGGTTGGTTACTGTAAGAGGTCTACCTAGGTAAGGATTGGTTACTGTAAGAGGTAAGGGTTGGTTACTGTAAGAGGTCTACCTAGGTAAGGGTTGGTTACTGTAAGAGGTAAGGGTTGGTTACTGTAAGAGGTCTACCTAGGTAAGGGTTAGTTACTGTAAGAGGTAAGGGATGGTTACTGTAAGAGGTAAGGGTTGGTTACTGTAACTAGGTAAGGGTTGGTTACTGTAAGAGGTCTACCTAGGTAAGGGTTGGTTACTGTAGGAGGTCTACCTAGGTAAGGGTTGGTTACTGTAAGAGGTCTACCTAGGTAAGGGTTGGTTACTGTAACTAGGTAAGGGTTGGTTACTGTAACTAGGTAAGGGTTGGTTACTGTAAGAGGTCTACCTAGGTAAGGGTTGGTTACTGTAAGAGGTAAGGGTTGGTTACTGTAACTAGGTAAGGATTGGTTACTGTAAGAGGTCTACCTAGGTAAGGGTTGGTTACTGTAAGAGGTAAGGGTTGGTTACTGTAAGAGGTAAGGGTTAGTTACTGTAAGAGGTAAGGGTTGGTTACTGTAAGAGGTAAGGGTTGGTTACTGTAACTAGGTAAGGGTTGGTTACTGTAAGAGGTCTACCTAGGTAAGGGTTGGTTACAGTAACTAGTTAAGGATTAGTTACTGTAACTAGGTAAGGGTTGGTTACTGTAAGAGGTCTACCTAGGTAAGGGTTGGTTACTGTAAGAGGTAAGGATTGGTTACTGTAAGTAGGTAAGGGTTGGTTACTGTAACTAGGTAAGGATTAGTTACTGTAAGAGGTCTACCTAGGTAAGGGTTGGTTACTGTAACTAGGTAAGGGTTGGTTACTGTATCTAGGTAAGGATTAGTTACTGTAAGAGGTCTACCTAGGTAAGGGTTGGTTACTGTAACTAGGTAAGGGTTGGTTACTGTAACTAGGTAAGGATTAGTTACTGTAAGAGGTAAGGGTTGGTTACTGTAAGAGGTAAGGGTTGGTTACTGTAAGAGGTAAGGGTTGGTTACTGTAAGAGATCTACCTAGGTAAGGGTTGGTTACTGTAACTAGGTAAGGGTTGGTTACTGTAACTAGGTAAGGGTTGGTTACTGTAACTAGGTAAGGGTTGGTTACTGTAAGAGGTCTACCTAGGTAAGGGTTGGTTACTGTAAGAGGTAAGGGTTGGTTACTGTAAGAGGTAAGGGTTGGTTACTGTAAGAGGTAAGGATTGGTTACTGTAAGAGGTAAGGGTTGGTTACTGTAAGAGGTAAGGGTTGGTTACTGTAATAGGTAAGTGTTGGTTACTGTAAGAGGTCTACCTAGGTAAGGGTTGGTTACTGTAAGAGGTAAGGGTTGGTTACTGTAAGAGGTCTACCTAGGTAAGGGTTGGTTACTGTAAGAGGTCTACCTAGGTAAGGGTTGGTTACTGTAAGAGGTCTACCTAGGTAAGGGTTAGTTACTGTAAGAGGTCTACCTAGGTAAGGGTTGGTTTCTGTAAGATGTCTACCTAGGTAAGGGTTGGTTACTGTAAGAGGTAAGGGTTGGTTACTGTAAGAGGTCTACCTAGGTAAGGATTAGTTACTGTAACTAGGTAAGGGTTGGTTACTGTAAGAGGTCTACCTAGGTAAGGGTTGGTTACTGTAAGAGGTCTACCTAGGTAAGGGTTGGTTACTGTAAGAGGTAAGGGTTGGTTACTGTAAGAGGTCTACCTAGGTAAGGGTTGGTTACTGTAAGAGGGAAGGATTGGTTACTGTAAGAGGTCTACCTAGGTAAGGGTTGGTTACTGTAAGAGGTAAGGTTTGGTTACTGTAAGAGGTAAGGATTAGTTACTGTAAGAGGTAAGGTTTGGTTACTGTAAGAGGTCTACCTAGGTAAGGGTTGGTTACTGTAAGAGGTAAGGGTTGGTTACTGTAAGAGGTCTACCTAGGTAAGGGTTGGTTACTGTAAGAGGTCTACCTAGGTAAGGGTTGGTTACTGTAAGAGGTAAGGGTTGGTTACTGTAAGAGGTAAGGGTTGGTTACTGTAAGAGGTCTACCTAGGTAAGGGTTGGTTACTGTAAGAGGTCTACCTAGGTAAGGGTTGGTTACTGTAAGAGGTCTACCTAGGTAAGGGTTGGTTACTGTAAGAGGTAAGGGTTGGTTACTGTAAGAGGTAAGGGTTGGTTACTGTAAGAGGTCTACCTAAGTAAGGGTTGGTTACTGTAAGAGGTCTACCTAGGTAAGGATTGGTTACTGTAAGAGGTAAGGGTTGGTTACTGTAAGAGGTCTACCTAGGTAAGGGTTGGTTACTGTAAGAGGTAAGGGTTGGTTACTGTAAGAGGTCTACCTAGGTAAGGGTTAGTTACTGTAAGAGGTAAGGGTTGGTTACTGTAAGAGGTAAGGGTTGGTTACTGTAACTAGGTAAGGGTTGGTTACTGTAAGAGGTCTACCTAGGTAAGGATTGGTTACTGTAAGAGGTCTACCTAGGTAAGGGTTGGTTACTGTAAGAGGTCTACCTAGGTAAGGGTTGGTTACTGTAAGAGGTAAGGGTTGGTTACTGTAACTAGGTAAGGATTGGTTACTGTAAGAGGTCTACCTAGGTAAGGGTTGGTTACTGTAAGAGGTAAGGGTTGGTTACTGTAAGAGGTAAGGGTTAGTTACTGTAAGAGGTAAGGGTTGGTTACTGTAAGAGGTAAGGGTTGGTTACTGTAACTAGGTAAGGGTTGGTTACTGTAAGAGGTAAGGGTTGGTTACTGTAAGAGGTAAGGGTTGGTTACTGTAAGAGGTAAGGGTTGGTTACTGTAAGAGGTAAGGGTTGGTTACTGTAAGAGGTCTACCTAGATAAGGGTTGGTTACTGTAAGAGGTAAGGGTTGGTTACTGTAAGAGGTCTACCTAGGTAAGGGTTGGTTACTGTAAGAGGTCTACCTAGGTAAGGGTTGGTTACTGTAAGAGGTCTACCTAGGTAAGGGTTGGTTACTGTAAGAGGTAAGGGTTGGTTACTGTAAGAGGTAAGGGTTGGTTACTGTAAGAGGTCTACCTAAGTAAGGGTTGGTTACTGTAAGAGGTCTACCTAGGTAAGGATTGGTTACTGTAAGAGGTAAGGGTTGGTTACTGTAAGAGGTAAGGGTTGGTTACTGTAAGAGGTAAGGGTTGGTTACTGTAAGATGTCTACCTAGGTAAGGGTTGGTTACTGTAAGAGGTAAGGGTTGGTTACTGTAAGAGGTCTACCTAGGTAAGGGTTGGTTACTGTAAGAGGTCTACCTAGGTAAGGGTTGGTTACTGTAAGAGGTCTACCTAGGTAAGGGTTGGTTACTGTAAGAGGTCTACCTAGGTAAGGGTTGGTTACTGTAAGAGGTAAGGGTTGGTTACTGTAAGAGGTAAGGGTTGGTTACTGTAAGAGGTCTACCTAAGTAAGGGTTGGTTACTGTAAGAGGTCTACCTAGGTAAGGATTGGTTACTGTAAGAGGTAAGGGTTGGTTACTGTAAGAGGTCTACCTAGGTAAGGATTGGTTACTGTAAGAGGTAAGGGTTGGTTACTGTAAGAGGTCTACCTAGGTAAGGGTTGGTTACTGTAAGAGGTAAGGGTTGGTTACTGTAAGAGGTCTACCTAGGTAAGGGTTAGTTACTGTAAGAGGTAAGGGATGGTTACTGTAAGAGGTAAGGGTTGGTTACTGTAACTAGGTAAGGGTTGGTTACTGTAAGAGGTCTACCTAGGTAAGGGTTGGTTACTGTAAGAGGTCTACCTAGGTAAGGGTTGGTTACTGTAAGAGGTCTACCTAGGTAAGGGTTGGTTACTGTAACTAGGTAAGGGTTGGTTACTGTAACTAGGTAAGGGTTGGTTACTGTAAGAGGTCTACCTAGGTAAGGGTTGGTTACTGTAAGAGGTAAGGGTTGGTTACTGTAACTAGGTAAGGATTGGTTACTGTAAGAGGTCTACCTAGGTAAGGGTTGGTTACTGTAAGAGGTAAGGGTTGGTTACTGTAAGAGGTAAGGGTTAGTTACTGTAAGAGGTAAGGGTTGGTTACTGTAAGAGGTAAGGGTTGGTTACTGTAACTAGGTAAGGGTTGGTTACTGTAAGAGGTCTACCTAGGTAAGGGTTGGTTACAGTAACTAGTTAAGGATTAGTTACTGTAACTAGGTAAGGGTTGGTTACTGTAAGAGGTCTACCTAGGTAAGGGTTGGTTACTGTAAGAGGTAAGGATTGGTTACTGTAAGTAGGTAAGGGTTGGTTACTGTAACTAGGTAAGGATTAGTTACTGTAAGAGGTCTACCTAGGTAAGGGTTGGTTACTGTAACTAGGTAAGGGTTGGTTACTGTATCTAGGTAAGGATTAGTTACTGTAAGAGGTCTACCTAGGTAAGGGTTGGTTACTGTAACTAGGTAAGGGTTGGTTACTGTAACTAGGTAAGGATTAGTTACTGTAAGAGGTAAGGGTTGGTTACTGTAAGAGGTAAGGGTTGGTTACTGTAAGAGGTAAGGGTTGGTTACTGTAAGAGATCTACCTAGGTAAGGGTTGGTTACTGTAACTAGGTAAGGGTTGGTTACTGTAACTAGGTAAGGGTTGGTTACTGTAACTAGGTAAGGGTTGGTTACTGTAAGAGGTCTACCTAGGTAAGGGTTGGTTACTGTAAGAGGTAAGGGTTGGTTACTGTAAGAGGTAAGGGTTAGTTACTGTAAGAGGTCTACCTAGGTAAGGGTTGGTTACTGTAAGAGGTAAGGATTAGTTACTGTAAGAGGTAAGGGTTGGTTACTGTAAGAGGTAAGGGTTGGTTACTGTAAGAGGTAAGGGTTGGTTACTGTAAGAGGTAAGGGTTGGTTACTGTAAGAGGTAAGGGTTGGTTACTGTAAGAGGTAAGGGTTGGTTACTGTAAGAGGTAAGGGTTGGTTACTGTAAGAGGTAAGGGTTGGTTACTGTAAGAGGTAAGGGTTGGTTACTGTAAGAGGTAAGGATTGGTTACTGTAAGAGGTAAGGGTTGGTTACTGTAAGAGGTAAGGGTTGGTTACTGTAATAGGTAAGTGTTGGTTACTGTAAGAGGTCTACCTAGGTAAGGGTTGGTTACTGTAAGAGGTAAGGGTTGGTTACTGTAAGAGGTCTACCTAGGTAAGGGTTGGTTACTGTAAGAGGTCTACCTAGGTACGGGTTGGTTACTGTAAGAGGTCTACCTAGGTAAGGGTTAGTTACTGTAACTAGGTAAGGGTTGGTTACTGTAAGAGGTCTACCTAGGTAAGGGTTGGTTACTGTAAGATGTCTACCTAGGTAAGGGTTGGTTACTGTAAGAGGTAAGGGTTGGTTACTGTAAGAGGTCTACCTAGGTAAGGATTAGTTACTGTAACTAGGTAAGGGTTGGTTACTGTAAGAGGTCTACCTAGGTAAGGGTTGGTTACTGTAAGAGGTCTACCTAGGTAAGGGTTGGTTACTGTAAGAGGTCTACCTAGGTAAGGGTTGGTTACTGTAACTAGGTAAGGGTTGGTTACTGTAACTAGGTAAGGGTTGGTTACTGTAAGAGGTCTACCTAGGTAAGGGTTGGTTACTGTAAGAGGTAAGGGTTGGTTACTGTAACTAGGTAAGGATTGGTTACTGTAAGAGGTCTACCTAGGTAAGGGTTGGTTACTGTAAGAGGTAAGGGTTGGTTACTGTAAGAGGTAAGGGTTAGTTACTGTAAGAGGTAAGGGTTGGTTACTGTAAGAGGTAAGGGTTGGTTACTGTAACTAGGTAAGGGTTGGTTACTGTAAGAGGTCTACCTAGGTAAGGGTTGGTTACAGTAACTAGTTAAGGATTAGTTACTGTAACTAGGTAAGGGTTGGTTACTGTAAGAGGTCTACCTAGGTAAGGGTTGGTTACTGTAAGAGGTAAGGATTGGTTACTGTAAGTAGGTAAGGGTTGGTTACTGTAACTAGGTAAGGATTAGTTACTGTAAGAGGTCTACCTAGGTAAGGGTTGGTTACTGTAACTAGGTAAGGGTTGGTTACTGTATCTAGGTAAGGATTAGTTACTGTAAGAGGTCTACCTAGGTAAGGGTTGGTTACTGTAACTAGGTAAGGGTTGGTTACTGTAACTAGGTAAGGATTAGTTACTGTAAGAGGTAAGGGTTGGTTACTGTAAGAGGTAAGGGTTGGTTACTGTAAGAGGTAAGGGTTGGTTACTGTAAGAGATCTACCTAGGTAAGGGTTGGTTACTGTAACTAGGTAAGGGTTGGTTACTGTAACTAGGTAAGGGTTGGTTACTGTAACTAGGTAAGGGTTGGTTACTGTAAGAGGTCTACCTAGGTAAGGGTTGGTTACTGTAAGAGGTAAGGGTTGGTTACTGTAAGAGGTAAGGGTTAGTTACTGTAAGAGGTCTACCTAGGTAAGGGTTGGTTACTGTAAGAGGTAAGGATTAGTTACTGTAAGAGGTAAGGGTTGGTTACTGTAAGAGGTAAGGGTTGGTTACTGTAAGAGGTAAGGGTTGGTTACTGTAAGAGGTAAGGGTTGGTTACTGTAAGAGGTAAGGGTTGGTTACTGTAAGAGGTAAGGGTTGGTTACTGTAAGAGGTAAGGGTTGGTTACTGTAAGAGTTAAGGATTGGTTACTGTAAGAGGTAAGGGTTGGTTACTGTAAGAGGTAAGGGTTGGTTACTGTAAGAGGTAAGGGTTGGTTACTGTAAGAGGTAAGGATTGGTTACTGTAAGAGGTAAGGGTTGGTTACTGTAAGAGGTAAGAGTTGGTTACTGTAATAGGTAAGTGTTGGTTACTGTAAGAGGTCTACCTAGGTAAGGGTTGGTTACTGTAAGAGGTAAGGGTTGGTTACTGTAAGAGGTCTACCTAGGTAAGGGTTGGTTACTGTAAGAGGTCTACCTAGGTACGGGTTGGTTACTGTAAGAGGTCTACCTAGGTAAGGGTTAGTTACTGTAACTAGGTAAGGGTTGGTTACTGTAAGAGGTCTACCTAGGTAAGGGTTGGTTACTGTAAGATGTCTACCTAGGTAAGGGTTGGTTACTGTAAGAGGTAAGGGTTGGTTACTGTAAGAGGTCTACCTAGGTAAGGATTAGTTACTGTAACTAGGTAAGGGTTGGTTACTGTAAGAGGTCTACCTAGGTAAGGGTTGGTTACTGTAAGAGGTCTACCTAGGTAAGGGTTGGTTACTGTAAGAGGTAAGGGTTGGTTACTGTAAGAGGTCTACCTAGGTAAGGGTTGGTTACTGTAAGAGGGAAGGATTGGTTACTGTAAGAGGTCTACCTAGGTAAGGGTTGGTTACTGTAAGAGGTAAGGGTTGGTTACTGTAAGAGGTAAGGATTAGTTACTGTAAGAGGTAAGGGTTGGTTACTGTAAGAGGTCTACCTAGGTAAGGGTTGGTTACTGTAAGAGGTAAGGGTTGGTTACTGTAAGAGGTCTACCTAGGTAAGGGTTGGTTACTGTAAGAGGTCTACCTAGGTAAGGGTTGGTTACTGTAAGAGGTAAGGGTTGGTTACTGTAAGAGGTCTACCTAGGTAAGGGTTGGTTACTGTAAGAGGGAAGGATTGGTTACTGTAAGAGGTCTACCTAGGTAAGGGTTGGTTACTGTAAGAGGTAAGGGTTGGTTCCTGTAAGAGGTAAGGATTAGTTACTGTAAGAGGTAAGGGTTGGTTACTGTAAGAGGTCTACCTAGGTAAGGGTTGGTTACTGTAAGAGGTCTACCTAGGTAAGGGTTGGTTACTGTAAGAGGTAAGGGTTGGTTACTGTAAGAGGTCTACCTAGGTAAGGGTTGGTTACTGTAAGAGGTCTACCTAGGTAAGGGTTGGTTACTGTAAGAGGTAAGGATTAGTTACTGTAAGAGGTAAGGGTTGGTTACTGTAAGAGGTAAGGGTTAGTTACTGTAAGAGGTCTACCTAGGTAAGGGTTGGTTACTGTAAGAGGTAAGGATTAGTTACTGTAAGAGGTAAGGGTTGGTTACTGTAAGAGGTAAGGGTTGGTTACTGTAAGAGGTAAGGGTTGGTTACTGTAAGAGGTAAGGGTTGGTTACTGTAAGAGGTAAGGGTTGGTTACTGTAAGAGGTAAGGGTTGGTTACTGTAAGAGTTAAGGATTGGTTACTGTAAGAGGTAAGGGTTGGTTACTGTAAGAGGTAAGGGTTGGTTACTGTAAGAGGTAAGGGTTGGTTACTGTAAGAGGTAAGGATTGGTTACTGTAAGAGTTAAGGGTTGGTTACTGTAAGAGGTAAGGGTTGGTTACTGTAAGAGGTAAGGGTTGGTTACTGTAAGAGGTCTACCTAGGTAAGGGTTGGTTAATGTAAGAGGTAAGGGTTGGTTACTGTAAGAGGTCTACCTAGGTAAGGGTTGGTTACTGTAAGAGGTCTACCTAGGTAAGGGTTGGTTACTGTAAGAGGTCTACCTAGGTAAGGGTTAGTTACTGTAACTAGGTAAGGGTTGGTTACTGTAAGAGGTCTACCTAGGTAAGGGTTGGTTACTGTAAGAGGTCTACCTAGGTAAGGGTTGGTTACTGTAAGAGGTAAGGGTTGGTTACTGTAAGAGGTCTACCTAGGTAAGGATTAGTTACTGTAACTAGGTAAGGGTTGGTTACTGTAAGAGGTCTACCTAGGTAAGGGTTGGTTACTGTAAGAGGTCTACCTAGGTAAGGGTTGGTTACTGTAAGAGGTAAGGGTTGGTTACTGTAAGAGGTCTACCTAGGTAAGGGTTGGTTACTGTAAGAGGTAAGGGTTGGTTACTGTAACTAGGTAAGGATTGGTTACTGTAAGAGGTCTACCTAGGTAAGGGTTGGTTACTGTAAGAGGTAAGGGTTGGTTACTGTAAGAGGTAAGGGTTAGTTACTGTAAGAGGTAAGGGTTGGTTACTGTAAGAGGTAAGGGTTGGTTACTGTAACTAGGTAAGGGTTGGTTACTGTAAGAGGTCTACCTAGGTAAGGGTTGGTTACAGTAACTAGTTAAGGATTAGTTACTGTAACTAGGTAAGGGTTGGTTACTGTAAGAGGTCTACCTAGGTAAGGGTTGGTTACTGTAAGAGGTAAGGATTGGTTACTGTAAGTAGGTAAGGGTTGGTTACTGTAACTAGGTAAGGATTAGTTACTGTAAGAGGTCTACCTAGGTAAGGGTTGGTTACTGTAAGAGGTAAGGGTTGGTTACTGTAAGAGGTCTACCTAGGTAAGGGTTGGTTACTGTAAGAGGGAAGGATTGGTTACTGTAAGAGGTCTACCTAGGTAAGGGTTGGTTACTGTAAGAGGTAAGGGTTGGTTACTGTAAGAGGTAAGGATTAGTTACTGTAAGAGGTAAGGGTTGGTTACTGTAAGAGGTCTACCTAGGTAAGGGTTGGTTACTGTAAGAGGTCTACCTAGGTAAGGGTTGGTTACTGTAAGAGGTAAGGGTTGGTTACTGTAAGAGGTCTACCTAGGTAAGGGTTGGTTACTGTAAGAGGTCTACCTAGGTAAGGGTTGGTTACTGTAAGAGGTAAGGATTAGTTACTGTAAGAGGTAAGGGTTGGTTACTGTAAGAGGTAAGGGTTAGTTACTGTAAGAGGTCTACCTAGGTAAGGGTTGGTTACTGTAAGAGGTAAGGATTAGTTACTGTAAGAGGTAAGGGTTGGTTACTGTAAGAGGTAAGGGTTGGTTACTGTAAGAGGTAAGGGTTGGTTACTGTAAGAGGTAAGGGTTGGTTACTGTAAGAGGTAAGGGTTGGTTACTGTAAGAGTTAAGGATTGGTTACTGTAAGAGGTAAGGGTTGGTTACTGTAAGAGGTAAGGGTTGGTTACTGTAAGAGGTAAGGGTTGGTTACTGTAAGAGGTAAGGATTGGTTACTGTAAGAGGTAAGGGTTGGTTACTGTAAGAGGTAAGGGTTGGTTACTGTAAGAGGTAAGGGTTGGTTACTGTAAGAGGTCTACCTAGGTAAGGGTTGGTTACTGTAAGAGGTAAGGGTTGGTTACTGTAAGAGGTCTACCTAGGTAAGGGTTGGTTACTGTAAGAGGTCTACCTAGGTAAGGGTTGGTTACTGTAAGAGGTCTACCTAGGTAAGGGTTAGTTACTGTAACTAGGTAAGGGTTGGTTACTGTAAGAGGTCTACCTAGGTAAGGGTTGGTTACTGTAAGAGGTCTACCTAGGTAAGGGTTGGTTACTGTAAGAGGTAAGGGTTGGTTACTGTAAGAGGTCTACCTAGGTAAGGATTAGTTACTGTAACTAGGTAAGGGTTGGTTACTGTAAGAGGTCTACCTAGGTAAGGGTTGGTTACTGTAAGAGGTCTACCTAGGTAAGGGTTGGTTACTGTAAGAGGTAAGGGTTGGTTACTGTAAGAGGTCTACCTAGGTAAGGGTTGGTTACTGTAAGAGGGAAGGATTGGTTACTGTAAGAGGTCTACCTAGGTAAGGGTTGGTTACTGTAAGAGGTAAGGGTTGGTTACTGTAAGAGGTAAGGATTAGTTACTGTAAGAGGTAAGGGTTGGTTACTGTAAGAGGTCTACCTAGGTAAGGGTTGGTTACTGTAAGAGGTAAGGGTTGGTTACTGTAAGAGGTAAGGATTGGTTACTGTAAGAGGTCTACCTAGGTAAGGGTTGGTTACTGTAAGAGGTAAGGCTTGGTTACTGTAAGAGGTCTACCTAGGTAAGGGTTGGTTACTGTAAGAGGTCTACCTAGGTAAGGGTTGGTTACTGTAAGAGGTAAGGGTTGGTTACTGTAAGAGGTCTACCTAGGTAAGGGTTGGTTACTGTAAGAGGGAAGGATTGGTTACTGTAAGAGGTCTACCTAGGTAAGGGTTGGTTACTGTAAGAGGTAAGGGTTGGTTACTGTAAGAGGTAAGGATTAGTTACTGTAAGAGGTAAGGGTTGGTTACTGTAAGAGGTCTACCTAGGTAAGGGTTGGTTACTGTAAGAGGTAAGGGTTGGTTACTGTAAGAGGTAAGGATTGGTTACTGTAAGAGGTCTACCTAGGTAAGGGTTGGTTACTGTAAGAGGTAAGGGTTGGTTACTGTAAGAGGTCTACCTAGGTAAGGGTTGGTTACTGTAAGAGGTCTACCTAGGTAAGGGTTGGTTACTGTAAGAGGTAAGGGTTGGTTACTGTAAGAGGTCTACCTAGGTAAGGGTTGGTTACTGTAAGAGGTCTACCTAGGTAAGGGTTGGTTACTGTAAGAGGTAAGGATTAGTTACTGTAAGAGGTAAGGGTTGGTTACTGTAACTAGGTAAGGGTTGTTTACTGTAAGAGGTCTACCTAGGTAAGGGTTGGTTACTGTAAGAGGTAAGGGTTGGTTACTGTAAGAGGTAAGGGTTGGTTACTGTAAGAGGTCTACCTAGGTAAGGGTTGGTTACTGTAAGAGGTAAGGGTTGGTTACTGTAAGAGGTCTACCTAGGTAAGGGTCCTCTGTGATTGCCAACAAGGGTTTTGCCACCAAGTACTAAGTCATGTTTTGCAGAGGAGTGTCAAATACTTATTTCCCTCATTACAATGCAAATCAATTTATAACATTTTTGACATGCGTTTTTCTTGATTTTTTTGTTGTTATTCTGTCTCTCAACTGTTCAAATAAACCTACCATTAAAATTATAGACTGATCATTTCTTTGTCAGTGGGCAAACGTACAAAATCAGCAGGAGATGAAATACTTTTTTCCCCCTCACTGTATATATACCATAAAGATTTACACTTAGTCAAAATTACACAAATTCCTCACATCTTAGCTGGGCCTTGTATTGTCCCCCGTCACGACCTGACCACAGTTACCTTGTCGCTGTAACGTTGAATCTTTAGTCGGTTACCAATACAGACCTACTAGCCTACTTACATTATCAAAGTAAGATCTCTCTACGTTAAATATATAACTTTAACTATCGTCTTAGTTTAACCATAATCACAGTAGCCATGAGAGAGACTATTGCAAAATGTTTTTATATTTTTTTTAAATATTTTAGTTCACCTTTATTTAACCAGGTAGGCAAGTTGAGAACAAGTTCTCATTTACAACTGTGACCTGGCCAAGATAAAGCCAAGCAGTTCGACAACATACAACAACACAGAGTTACACATGGAGTAAAACAAACATACAGTCAATAATACAGTACAAAAATAAGTCTATATACAATGTGAGCAAATGAGGTGAGATAAGGGAGGTAAAGGCAAAAAAAAAAAGGCCATGGTGGCAAAGTAAATACAATTATATCAAGATATTACAAACTAATACAAATTATGCCAATAATTGAATTACGAATGACACCTATCCTAATCGATGAATTTGTCATGTTAAACTAGGACGTTATATTTTGGTGTATAGTAATTAACCTTATATTATTATTTTATATTATTATATTATATATATATATGTATTTATTATAACAGGGCTGTCAATCGACAAGCCCCAAGTGGATACGCCGTGGACCAATCAGGAGCCGCGCTGCAGAAAGTTTGCCTTATATGGATAAAAGGAGGGGCGGGGTGGTACGACGAATGCGGATATAAAAGCGGGAACCTTGGCAACGGTTTTTATGTCACTTCTGTTTCTTCACTGCCCAGGAGTATAGAGACACTTTCTCTTAATAACACCGCTAAATCTTCCTACTAAAACTCAGGTAAGACATGTAATATTGTAACTTTATGTTTTATTTGTTACTTTTCTGTCGAAGTTAATGATTTGTAGTTAAGGTAAAAGTTAATTATCCAAGTTAGCTAGCTAATTTGTTCCCGTTTCAGAGAATGGCCGTAACGTTACTGGGTGTGTACGATGTTTTTCTAGCAGCTAGCTATCAGAGTTTACACTGGTTTTAAATGTGCTTTCTGGTCCTTTTTAAATGTGTACGGAACTGATTTTTAATCTAGTTAGGTAGCATTAGTAGTATCTCTGAAGTGGGTGTGCCGTCCTGTCTTATCGTTGACAGTAAGCTAAATTAAATCGTTAGCATGACGGCCGTCCACTGTTACAATGACTTGCTACCTACTTGTACAAACCATTTTTACATCCCCCCCCTAGTTTGTTTTTCACAAATGTAGTATGATATTTAACTCGCCCTGTTAAAGTGGTTGTAGGGTTATCTGGCTAAATCCACTAGCATTCGTCAGGCTGTTTAAAACGTTAAAGGTAGCTCAATGATTTCCTATGTGTTTTATGACGGCATGTTGAGTAACTTGTTAGATATTTTATGACTATTTGACTCAACAGATGAGTCAGTGTTTCTGGAGGGGTGAATGTGTCACTGTTTTTAATAGGTAACATTACACATCAGTCCAAGTTACACGCCTCAACATATGGACTATAGTGTAATCTGATGGCACGGAAGCTTTTCTTTTGGAAGTATTTTCAGGCTAGATGTGAAGCTTTCTGACCTAGCCTGGGTTAGTCTGGGTGTTTATCCCGGTCCTAGGGAGTGTCCTCTCCTTTAGATCCTATTTGAAGGATAGATGTTTAACTGTGACCTAGCCTGGGTTAGTCTGCGTGTTTATCCATAGTCCCAGGGTGGTCGATCCCGGGCTCTTTATCCCGGTCCTAGGGTAGTAGCCTCTACTTTTGGAAGGGTTTTCAGGCTAGATGTGAAGCTGTCTGACCTAGCCTGGGTTAGCCAGGGTGTTTATCCCGGGTCCCAGGGAGTGGCCGCTGTCATGGACCAACACATGTCAAAGGGGAGCTCCAACTATTGCCTTATATGGTGATGCCTCGACCAGATACACCCAGGCTTTTATCTGGCGGCGCAGTCTTGGTGTTACTACATGGCACAGTTATAAACTAAATCTATAACTTCTCTATTTTACCACTACACTACTAACCTTTATTAACCTTATAAAGCAGTTATTTTTCATGCGTTTGTAGGATAAATGAAATATAGTGGTTGTGTAAACGCCTAGTGACTGACTGGTCTGTAGTGTTGGTCTTGAGCGCCACCTAGCGGTCATTCACTGATAGGACGCTGGCTCTACCGGGTGCGCCGCCTGTCTATTACTATAAACACCTCAGTCTAATTTCTGTTTTTTTTCTCCATCTCGGTGCAGAAATGGAAGACGAAATCGCCGCTCTGGTCGTTGATAACGGCTCCGGTATGTGCAAAGCCGGTTTCGCCGGAGATGATGCTCCTCGGGCCGTGTTCCCCTCCATCGTGGGTCGCCCCAGACATCAGGTAATTAACACCTCATCTGCCATCTTAATTACTGAAATATTCCTTCTTTATCCGCTATACTGTATATTCATACTGTTTACATTACTATTGTAACTTTAATGTTTGTCAACCATTTGACTTTGTCTCTAGTGAAAATTACACTGACTGCTTTATGTAGTAGTAAACCAGTATGTTTACCTATAGACATTAACAATATGTAATTTAATAGTTTCTGTGATATGCAACGTCATTAATACTGTAGATTAGCCAAAACTTTCCTGTGAGTACATTGTCACTGACCTGAGTATCTGTCTCCAGGGAGTGATGGTTGGCATGGGCCAGAAGGACAGCTACGTTGGAGACGAGGCTCAGAGCAAGAGGGGTATCCTGACTCTGAAGTATCCCATCGAGCACGGCATCGTCACCAACTGGGACGACATGGAGAAGATCTGGCATCACACCTTCTACAACGAGCTGAGAGTGGCACCAGAGGAGCACCCAGTCCTGCTCACCGAGGCCCCCCTCAACCCCAAAGCCAACAGGGAGAAGATGACCCAGGTACATGTTGCGCACCTCTACCTTTACTCTTCAGTTCTCCCTCTTCTTCCTTCCTTTACTGTTTAGTTCTGCCCTCTTCTTCTCGCTCACTCTCCTCCTCTCCTCCAGGCCCTCTGTCCTTACAGCTGATCTGTCAACACCCTCTGGAAGCTTCAGGTCTCCTGTCGGTCTGTTCTACCTCTCTGCATCCTGCTGGCTGCTAGCTAGGACTGACTAGACTAACCTATAGGACAGGAACAGGACTAATATTGATGGCTAGATTAACCTGTAGGACGGCAACAGGACTAATATTGATGACTAGGACTGACTAGACTAACCTATAGGACAGGAACAGGACTAATATTGATGGCTAGATTAACCTGTAGGACGGCAACAGGACTAATATTGATGACTAGGACTGACTAGATTAACCTGTAGGGCAGCAACAGGACATTGATGAGGACTAGATTAACCTGTAGGACAGCAACAGGACATTGAGGACAGTGCTGTGAATGAGTTACTCTAGTGGTTTTATATTGATGTTACAACATGTAGGAATGGCTGCTGAGTTTCTCCACTAATGTAACGTCAGTTTCCCCTCTTGACTCACTGGACAGCATGGTCTACTACTGCGTGCTGTGACTCCTGTCGTCGGCCAGCACCGTGACTCACATCCCTCCCCTTTTCTCTCTCTCGCCGTCTTCTCCAGATCATGTTTGAGACCTTCAACACCCCTGCCATGTACGTGGCCATCCAGGCCGTGTTGTCCCTGTACGCCTCTGGCCGTACCACCGGTATCGTCATGGACTCCGGCGACGGCGTGACCCACACGGTACCCATCTACGAGGGTTACGCTCTGCCCCACGCCATCCTGCGTCTTGATCTGGCCGGACGCGACCTCACAGACTACCTGATGAAGATCCTCACGGAGCGCGGTTACAGTTTCACCACCACGGCCGAGAGGGAAATCGTACGTGACATCAAGGAGAAGCTGTGCTACGTGGCGTTAGACTTTGAACAGGAGATGGGCACTGCCGCCTCCTCTTCCTCTCTGGAGAAGAGCTACGAGCTGCCCGACGGACAGGTCATCACCATCGGTAACGAGAGGTTCCGTTGTCCGGAGGCCCTCTTCCAGCCCTCCTTCCTTGGTGAGTCTCTAAACTAATCTCTCTAAAACAGCCGATCCATGTCGTGTCCAGTTCGGCAGCCATTTTGTGTTGCGTTTTTGTGACGGCGATTTTTGTCTCCTCTCTCCAGGTATGGAGTCTTGCGGTATCCACGAGACGACCTTCAACTCCATCATGAAGTGTGACGTGGACATCCGTAAGGATCTGTACGCCAACACAGTGCTGTCCGGAGGAACCACCATGTACCCCGGCATCGCTGACAGGATGCAGAAGGAGATTACGTCTCTGGCTCCTTCCACCATGAAGATCAAGGTGACTATAAACACGTCCATATCTCTGAACCGCTGGTCCTGCTTCCTCCTGTAGTTAACAGCGTTACTACTTCCTGTTGTAGTTGGCAGGGTTACGGTTGTTTTGAGGTCAGATGCTAGAACTACAGTGTGAACGTCTGTACTCATGTTAACGTTACTCCCTCCTTCCTATCTCTCCTGTCCTCCAGATCATCGCCCCTCCAGAGCGTAAATACTCCGTCTGGATCGGAGGCTCCATCCTGGCTTCTCTCTCCACCTTCCAGCAGATGTGGATTAGCAAGCAGGAGTACGACGAGTCCGGTCCCTCCATCGTCCACCGTAAATGCTTCTAAAAACAACAACCAAACCTGTACAGACTCTCTCCTTCCCTCGTTGCCATTCCTATGAAGACTCTCTGGTTCGACTCGGTCTGGTTTTTTTTGTGTTTGCAGAGCTCCTGTCAGAACATCTTGTCCACAGACGTGTTTGTGTCTTCTCCTGCTGTCAGTCTGTCTGAGAGCCTTCCTGTTTTGGCTGGATGTGACAGGATGTGATGTCATCATTGTCCGACAGCAGCCTTGTTGACGGTCGTGACTCCTCCCTGTTTTGAGTTACAGTCTTAATGTTTATTATGTTCCGCCACCCTTTATTGACCTCTATGGAGGTGTTTTCTGTCTCACCCTAATCCCCCTCTACCTAGTTCACTATTGACCAGGGCCCATAGGGATCTAGTGTGTTATCTAAGGGGGAATAGTGTTGTATTTTGGGGGACCTTAACTCTAGGCTCTCTGTGTGGGGGGGAGAGAGGAGAAGCTTAATATGTAAATGATATTAAAAACGATAGTTTTTTTTGTACCATCAGTCTTATTGATACATGGTCCAGCTTGTTTTGTTATGCAAAGAGGTTTGACCTTCTAATGAGGGTAAAGGTGTTCCTCTCTCTGGGAGGCAGGTGTCTCCTGTTGTGGACACAGATCAATACAATAAAAGTGCACATGTCTATTGAAATGGATTGTTCTCTTCTGTCTTCCTGCATCATGTTGTTCTGGTTTGTTCTTAGCCTGGCTGCTAGTCTGTTTAGGTAACGTCCTGCTCATTTGTACTTTGTCATAATGCCAGATTGCTGATTTTAAGGCCAGTCTGTTTTTGTATGACGTGGATTATAAAAAGGGGGTGGACCAGGTGACTAAACAGACTGGTAGCCAGGCTAGATGTTTGAGATGGGATCTTTTTTTGGCTGCAAAAAAAGATAAATGGAGAAGTGGCAAATCCGTATGCGCTATTATTTTGAAGGGAAGTTCTCCGCTGGCGTCTGAATTTATAGCCTTGGGCGTAGTGCAAACGGGGGACATCCTGTTAAATGTGGTTGGTGTCGTCACTGACTCGGAAACCAAGTAGTTTATTAGACTAAAGATTAAATTAACTTCACACAGTGGTGAAAGGGCATTTCCATGAAACGTAATTTTTTTTACACTAATACATAACATCCAGGTTAAGGGTCAACCAAAACCCGCCAACGAATGTTCAGACAGTAGGTATCAGGATCTATACTTTGGTTTAATTTGTTGCTCTATAAGGACTTCCTGTCTGAGTCAGTGACAGTAGCTGGATGATTATTATTTTTTTTATTTGGTTAATTTGATCAGGGTGTTTCCTTCACCCTGGTACTGTTTCCCCCCCTGTAGCCCCTGAGTCTGAGGACGCTGAACAACTTGACTGATGCATTCTGGTCTTTTTTCATAATACAATCGCAGATCTAAATAAGATGGCTGTGGTGTCGCTCTCCTTTTTTTTTTTCTTTTTTTTTCTTCTGTGGTACATATAAAGGTCGATGCTTAACTTGCCTTTTGTGAAATTTATTCTCGTTCTTTTCCGTAAATCTCCCACGTCGAATAGCCGACCTGTTGACCAGAGCGTCAGTTTCAAAACCAGACTAGGTACACTTGACATTTAAAGCGACAGGGTTTTTTTGTGACAACTTTTTGAGAGTTGGAAACACATTGAACTTTAGATTTGTATTTAGGTACATGACAACTTTAATGAGCAAGTACATGTCTAAGTCCCATCATGCACTGGTTTTTATCTGCAACAAATCAGTTTGGTGAAAAATTCCCTGATTTTTATTTATACAGTTTTGAGAATATTCACTTAAATCTATCGCCAATTGGATGGAAACCTTTTCATGTGAACATTCAATACACCTGGCTCTCAGTTTACCACCGCCACACCTGGTTATCAGCGGAGCCTTGTCTGGCAGCGAAACAATTCATTCAGCCTCATTTACTGCCTTTTAATAAAAAATACAGCTGATTTTGCTGAATTGCTTAAACAAATGTGGTTTCTACTGACAATTGAGATGTACAAACTATGGCATAAAGGGGACGACGAGCGGATAAGAGGCAATCCGTAATTTCGATTAAGACTTTAGAGAGCGAGCTAGGACGGACGTAGTCAATGTAACTATTTGTTCAGCACTTTTGAAATGTACAGCGATAGAATTAAGAACAAGGGCCGTTCTTACAGTGTTCTCCCTGTACACCAAGTCAGAAACCGTAGGATAAATAAAGGGGAAATATAAGCAGACAATGAAAGCTCTTACAATATTGAACGATTACATTTCTCACAAACAGGTTATAGGCTACATGTGCACCACCAAGTCAGAACAGTAGGATAAGTTAAGAGGTGAAAACAGGCCAAATTATTAGGGTGAGGTACATGGGCTACTAACAGCTTACTACACAACATACACTTGGTGTTACATTCTCAGCTACAGTATTGTCACGGCTGTCAGAATGATCGGACCAAAATGCAGCGTGTTCGTAGTTCCACATATATTTATTGTGAAATTAAAATGCAAAGACACGAAAATACTTGAAACACACAGAGAAAAAAAAATTGCCGTAGAGAGGGAAAACACACTACTCAAAAGATAATCACCCACAAACACAGGTGGGACAAACAACATAAATATGATCTCCAATTAGAGGTAACGAGGATCAGCTGCCTCCAATTGGAGATCAACTCAAACAACACCAACATAGAAATACAAAACTAGAAACTGAACATAGAAATTACAAAAACAGACAAACACCCTCCTGTCACGCCCTGACCTACTACCATAGAAAATAGCATTTTACTAGATGCTCTTATCCAGAGCGACTTACAGTAGTGAATACATACATTTCATGCATTATTATTATTCTTTTGTACTGGCCCCCCGTGGGAATCAAACCCACAACCCTGGCGTTGCAAACACCATGCTCTACCAACTGAGCCACAGGGAAGACACTTATCTCCCTGACTTAATACATAATTTATACAGCAGCAGCAAACAAAACATTTTTTTGGACTCACCTTGTTGCTGTGCTCACTTCAACAAGAAGGTGGCGGTGCTCCAAAAAGGTTGAATCATGATGACATCAGTGATCTTCAGGACGTAGCTCTAGAAAGATGCCCGAGTTCCCGGATTTACAATTCTGAATTGGATGAAAGTTCAACATGTATTTTCCCAGTCGTAGGTCGTGTTTTTTCCACGAGTTTCCAGTTGTCTTGAACTCACTAAAGTCAGATTTTGCCGTTTCGGGAGTTAACAGTTGTTTTGAACGAGGCACAAATAATGCTTCAAATCATCCAGGTTGCATCACATCCGGGTCGTGATTTTGGGAGTCCCATAAGGTGGCGCACAATTGGCCCAGCTTCGTCCGGGTTTGGCCCGGGGTAGGCCTACATTGTAAATAAGAATTTGTTCTTAACTGACTTGCCTAGTTAAATAAAGGTTAAATAAAAAATAAATTAAATTAATTGACAGCGTGGCCAATGTTGAATGTTTATAATTTTAAAATAGGAAAAGAGAACCTTAATCTTAGACTTGAATATCAGGCTAATGATTTGCTCTGCAACGCTTGCAGTTAGCCACTGATTCCTTCCAAATCACTCATTGTTGAATTTTGCGATTTTCAAGTTGTTATGTAATGTTTATGTCCAATGGCCGATGAGCACCGATACGTTTTATCTATTTATTTATATTACTATATATATTATATATATTTATATCTATTTATCTATTTGTTTCTCTTAATCATTTATCTTCATATGACAAGGATGAAAAAGGATTTGCCAGTAGATTGTCGACTTGATTCATGATGATGAAAGTGTGATGTTGACATGATCAGTCCAATCAAAGCTACTGTATATATAACGTGATTTGGTTGTCATTTTATCTGTGGCCAATGACCTTGAGCCTTCTTGGATGGGCACTTCAAATGTAACTCTATGGCAGCACCCAAAAGGGGGCTTTGAATTTTAGAGCTCTACCCTTAGGACTTGGTGGTGGCGTAGTGTCCCCATGAGTGACAGAACACTGAGCCAATCATGGCGCAACGTTCCGTATTTTCTGCTGCTGTCTTGCCCCTCCACCACAGAAAGCACTGAGCTGGGCTGAAACACCTGCATTTTGGAGCTGCTTTACTCAAGAAAACACAAAAGAGACCATGTTTGTATGCAGCTTTATTAACTCAATTATGTATATATATATATATTTTTTTTTTACATTGTTTGCAAACTGATATGTGACACGTATTAATGCCAAAATAACATGCAAAACAGGCAAACAGGCAACAAAGGTGGGGCTCAAAACAATCTCTATGGGCAAGGACAGACAAGATATGATCTTTCCTCTTAAAGAGGAACTTACATTTTACATTTACATTTTAGTCATTTAGCAGACGCTCTTATCCAGAGCGACTTACAGTAGTGAATGCATACATTTCATACATTTTTTCCCCCGTACTTATTTACCACCTTAGTTACCATAATGAAAACATTATAAAACTGCCAATTGAGGTGCTAAAGGAGAAGTTAAGTCATTTATGTTATTTTATTAGCTAGAATGAACAATTTTAGAGTGAAAATTACATTTATTTTTATTGGGGAGACAACCCTCTCTGGGGGGTTTGGGGATGGGGGGAAGACTTTATAGGTGCGGCTTCCGGAAAATGTTCCGTCCTCAATGTTCCGGTGTGAAACAGAGCGTTTTACTTCCTGCAGTTCCAGCTGTCACATGAAGCTAGTTAGTTCTCTGCTGGTAGACATGTCCTGATTAAAACACACGCAACAAAAAAAACCAAAAAACTATGACTTCGTCTGTAAACGGAAGAGCATTGGATGAAGATATGGATAATCAAATTGTACAGGTTGGTAGAACAAAACCAGTGTAACGTTAGTAAAACTAGCTTAGCTACTGTTAGCTGTCTACCTGGTGTTAGCTTGTTAGCTTAGCTACTGTTAGCTGTCTACCTGGTGTTAGCTTGTTAGCTTAGCTACTGTTAGCTGTCTACCTGGTGTTAGCTTAGCTACTGTTAGCTGTCTACCTGGTGTTAGCTTGTTAGCTTAGCTACTGTTAGCTGTCTACCTGGTGTTAGCTTAGCTACTGTTAGATGTCTACCTGGTGTTAGTTTGTTAGCTTCGCTACTGTTAGCTTTCTACCTGGTGTTAGCTTGTTAGCTTAGCTTACTGTTAGATGTCTACCTGGTGTTAGCTTGTTAGCTTAGCTAACGTTAAGCCTTACTCTGGCGCTGTCTTGTCAGCGAACAAGTTAAGAACAAATTATTATTTACAATGACGGTCTACACCGGCCAAAACCCGGACGACGGGCTGGGACAATTGTGCGCCGCCCTATGGGGACTCCTAATCACGGCCGGATGTGATGCAGCCTGGACCCGAATTAGGGACGACAGTAACGCCTCCAGCACTGAGATGCAGTGCCTCAGACAGCTGAACCAGGGTCTGTAGTGACGCCTCCAGCCGCTGAACCTGGGTCTGTAGTGACGCCTCCAGCCGCTGAACCAGGGTCTGTAGTGACGCCTCCAGCCGCTGAACCAGGGTCTGTAGTGACGCCTCCAGCCGCTGAACCAGGGTCTGTAGTGACGCCTCCAGCCCTGAGATGCAGTGCCTCCAGCCGCTGAACCAGGGTCTGTAGTGACGCCTCTAGCCCTGAGATGCAGTGCCTTAGACCGCTGAACCAGGGTCTGTAGTGACGCCTCAGACCGCTGAACCAGGGTCTGTAGTGACGCCTCTAGCCGCTGAACCAGGGTCTGTAGTGACGCCTCTAGCCGCTGAACCAGGGTCTGTAGTGACTTCCCCAGCCGCTGAACCAGGGTCTGTAGTGACGCCTCCAGCACTGAGATGCAGTGCCTTAGACCGCTGAACCAGGGTCTGTAGTGACGACTCTAGCCGCTGAACCAGGGTCTGTAGTGACGCCTCCAGCACTGAGATGCAGTGCCTTAGAGCACTGAACCAGGGTCTGTAGTGACGCCTCTAGCCGCTGAAGCAGGGTCTGTAGTGACGCCCCCAGCCGCTGAACCAGGGTCTGTAGTGACGCCTCCAGCCGCTGAACCAGGGTCTGTAGTGACGCCTCCAGTGCCTTAGACCGCTGAACCAGGGTCTGTAGTGACGCCCCCAGCCGCTAGACCAGGGTCTGTAGTGACGCCCCCAGCCGCTGAACCAGGGTCTGTAGTGACGCCTCCAGCACTGAGATGCAGTGCCTTAGACCGCTGAACCAGGGTCTGTAGTGACGCCCCCAGCCGCTAGACCAGGGTCTGTAGTGACGCCCCCAGCCGCTGAACCAGGGTCTGTAGTGACGCCCCCAGCCGCTGAACCAGGGTCTGTAGTGACGCCTCGAGCCGCTGAACCAGGATCTGTAGTGACGGCCCCAGCCGCTGAACCAGGGTCTGTAGTGACGCCTCATGAGAGCCTTGAATCAGTGATTTATATTCTCCATATCCTCAGATCACCTGCAGAGATGAAGCACTTTATGTACTCGTCTGTGGTTATAACTGGTTATAACTAGGTTATAACTAGGTCTGACCATGTACAAAATCTAAATGACATTACATATATATATGCTTAGTTCCAGTCAAAATGGCTCATCAAGTCTGTCAGTGGAATGAATACTAGAGACGATTGTAGACTGACCCCTAGAGGGACGACTGTAGACTGACCCCTAGAGGGACGACTGTAGACTGACCCCTAGAGGGACGACTGTAGACTGACCCCTAGAGGGACGACTGTAGACTGACCCCTAGAGGGACGACTGTAGACTGACCCCTAGAGGGACGACTGTAGACTGACCCCTAGAGGGACGACTGTAGACTGACCCCTAGAGGGACGACTGTAGACTGACCCCTAGAGGGACGACTGTAGACTGACCCCTAGAGGGACGACTGTAGACTGACCCTAGAGGACGACTGTAGACTGACCCCTAGAGGGACGACTGTAGACTGACCCTAGAGGGACGACTGTAGATTGACCCCTAGAGGGACGACCTGGAAGGACGGCTAGTTTAGATTGACCCCCGGTCCTCTAACCTCTCTCTCTGTCTCTCTCTCTCTGTCTGTCTCTCTGTCTCTCTGTCTCTCTCTCTCTCTCTCTCTGTCTCTCTGTCTCTCTGTCTCTCTCTCTCTGTCTCTCTGTCTCTCTCTCTGTCTCTCTCTGTCTCTCTCTCTGTCTCTCTCTCTCTGTCTCTCTCTCTCTGTCTCTGTCTCTCTGTCTCTGTCTCTGTCTCTCTCTCTCTCTCTCTCTGTCTCTCTCTCTCTCTCTCTCTGTCTCTCTCTCTCTGTCTCTCTCCAGGCTGTGTGTGTAGAGGATGGGATGGTGTCGGGGTCGATCGGGATGTCAGACTTCTCCGATGAGATCTTGTTAAGTATCCTGCGCCACGTCTCGACCTCTGACCTCGTGAACAACGTTTCCTGGACCTGCCGCAAGCTACACACACTCTGCTACGACAAGACCCTGCTGACCACGGTCACACTGTCTGAGGAATACACGGTAACACACACACACACCCCACACACACACAAATCATTTTCTCTTAATTCTCTGATCCCTCCTTCTTCAGGCAAATGACGGTGCTATTCGCCAGGTGCTGAAGCATCTATCCAATCACGTGCAGTCCCTCAGTCTTAGCGGCTGCTATTGGCTGTCGGGTTCTACCATCGACCGTCTGATTCGCTGTCGCTCCCTGACGCGTCTGGACCTATCGGGATGTCGCGTCACCTCCCTGCGTCTGTCCCGCCTCCTCTCCTCCCTGTCTCGCCTCCGATCTCTGGCTTTCGACGTGTCGCCCGGCTTCGATTCCGCCCACCTGAGCGGCGAGGCCCGTGATTCGCTGTCTCGCCTGTCGGAGCTGAGCCAGACGGTCCTGACGCCCAGTTACGGCGTCGTCCCTTGCTGCTCCCGCCTCCTCAGTCTACAGCTGCAGCTGGACATACCTGACGTCACCAGGTGAGACGCAACGAGACCGCCGACACATTTAGAAACTAAAAACGTTTTGGTTTTGACCCGCGTGTGTGTGTGTGTGTGTGTGTGTGTGTGTGTGTGTGTGTGTGTGTGTGTGTGTGTGTGTGTGTGTGTGTGTGTGTGTGTGTGTGTGTGTGTGTGTGTGTGTGTGTGTGTGTGTGTGTGTGTGTGTGTGTGTGTAGGGAGGGTACCAGTGTGTGTTGCCAGCTGATGATTGGTCAGAGCAGTGTTCCTCACTACCAACAGCTGGAGGAGTTTACAGCCCGCCTGGCTCCTGGAGAGGTAACGTCAGGGTGGTTATAACATGTTTATAACGTCAGGGTGGTTATAACGTGTTTATAACGTCAGGGTGGTTATAACGTGTTTATAACGTCAGGGTGGTTATAACGTGTTTGTAACGTCAGGGTGGTTATAACGTGTTTGTAACGTCAGGGTGGCTATAACGTGTTTGTAACGTCAGGGTGGTTATAACGTCAGGGTGGTTATAATGTGTTTATAACGTCAGGGTGTTTATAACGTGTTTAACTTAAGGGTGTTCATAACGTGTTTATAACGTCAGGGTGGTTATAACGTCAGGGTGGTTATAACGTGTTTATAACGTCAGGGTGATTATAATGTGTTTATAACATCAGGGTGGTTAATAACGTGTTTATAACGTCAGGGTGGTTATAACGTCAGGGTGGTTATAACGTCAGGGTGGTTATAACGTGTTTATAATATCAGGGTGTTTATAACGTGTTTATAACGTCAGGGTGTTTATAACATCAGGGTGTTTATAACGTCAGGGTGTTTATAACATCAGGGTGGTTATAATGTGTTTATAATGTCAGGGTGGCTATAACGTGTTTATAACGTCAGGGTGGCTATAACGTGTTTATAACGTCAGGGTGGTTATAACGTGTTTGTAACGTCAGGGTGGTTATAACGTGTTTATAACGCCAGGGTGGCTATAACGTGTTTATAACGTCAGGGTGGCTATAACGTGTTTATAACGTCAGGGTGGTTATAACGTGTTTGTAATGTCAGGGTGGTTATAACGTGTTTGTAACGCCAGGGTGGTTATAACGTGTTTGTAACGTCAGGGTGGCTATAACGTGTTTATAACGTCAGGGTGGTTATAACGTCAGGGTGGTTATAACGTGTTTGTAACGTCAGGGTGGTTATAACGTGTTTATAACGTCAGGGTGATTATAATGTGTTTATAACGTCAGGGTGGTTAATAACGTGTTTATAACGTCAGGGTGGTTATAACGTCAGGGTGGTTATAACGTCAGGGTGGTTATAACGTGTTTATAACATCAGGGTGTTTATAACGTGTTTATAACGTCAGGGTGTTTATAACATCAGGGTGTTTATAACGTCAGGGTGTTTATAACATCAGGGTGGTTATAATGTGTTTATAACGTCAGGGTGGTTAATAACGTGTTTATAACGTCAGGGTGGTTATAACGTCAGGGTGGTTATAACGTCAGGGTGGTTATAACGTGTTTATAACATCAGGGTGTTTATAACATCAGGGTGTTTATAACGTCAGGGGGTTTATAACATCAGGGCGGTTATAACGTCAGGGTGGTTAATAACGTGTTTATAACGTCAGGGTGGTTATAACGTCAGGGTGGTTATAACGTCAGGGTGGTTAATAACGTGTTTATAACGTCAGGGTGGTTATAACGTCAGGGTGGTTATAACGTCAGGGTGGTTATAACGTGTTTATAACGTCAGGGTGGTTATAACGTGTTTATAACGTCAGGGTGGTTATAACGTGTTTATAACGTCAGGGTGGCTATAACGTGTTTATAACGTCAGGGTGGCTATAACGTCAGGGTGGATATAATGTGTTTATAACGTCAGGGTGTTTATAACGTGTTTAACTTAAGGGTGTTCATAACGTGTTTATAACGTCAGGGTGGTTATAACGTCAGGGTGGTTATAACGTGTTTATAACGTCTGGGTGATTATAATGTGTTTATAACGTCAGGGTGGTTAATAACGTGTTTATAACGTCAGGGTGGTTATAACGTCAGGGTGGTTATAACGTCAGGGTGGTTATAACGTGTTTATAACATCAGGGTGTTTATAACGTGTTTATAACGTCAGGGTGTTTATAACATCAGGGTGTTTATAACGTCAGGGGGTTTATAACATCAGGGTGGTTATAATGTCAGGGTGGTTATAACGTGTTTATAACGTCAGGGTGTTTATAACGTGTTTAACTTAAGGGTGTTTATAACGGTTTTATAACGTCAGGGTGTTTATAACGTCAGGGTGGTTATAACGTGTTTATAACGTCAGGGTGTTTATAACGTCTGGGTGGTTATAACGTGTTTATAACGTCAGGGTGTTTATAACGTGTTTATAACGTGTTTATAACGTCAGGGTGGTTATAATGTGTGTGTGTGTGTGTGTGTGTGTGTTTAGGTGAACCAGACTCTCCTCCTCCTCTACCTCGCTGTGTTCAGTGTTCACGTTCCGGAACGTCTCCGCTGCTTCCTGGTTTCAGTTCCTGGTCCGAACCCCGCCCACTGGCCTGCTGCATCCTCATTGGCCCGTAGCCTCGTTCAGCACGGCGACCTGGAAGCCCTGCAGTTGCCTCGCTCCTGGTTGGACGCCGCGTCGCTACGACAGGTTCTTCTCAGCAACGCTCCCAAACACCTGAACTTCTCCCGTTGCCCCGCGTTACGACAAACTGTCATCCAATCGTTGACCGGCGCCGGAGCGAGAGACCCGACGCGATTGGTCAGCCTGAATCTCAGCGGCATAGGCCACGCCTCCAATTACCCAGAGCGCGGTAGAGCGCGGGGAGAGGAGGAGCTTGTTGCCGAGGCGATGAGCCGGCTGGTCATTGGCTGTCCCGACCTGTCACACCTCAACCTGTCACACACGCACTATCACCACGACGACACGCACACGCCCGGGCTGGAAGACAACGCGCACCTGTGTACGAGTTTGGCGAAACTCGCACACCTCCGTTCGCTGGCGTTGCCCGTTTGCGCTCTGTCGGACAGTTCGCACACGCCGTCTCCTCCTCCTTCCTCCTCTTCCTCCTCCTCTTCTTCCTCTTCCTCTCTGCTGGGTCTGAGGAAGCCGTCGCGAGTCGGGCTCCAGACCTACAGGCCGGGCTGTGACGACTCTCTCCCCAGGGAGGGCACCTCCGGGCTGGGTACCCTGCTGTCCGGCTGCCCCCGTCTGGAAGTCCTGGAGTTAACGGGACCCGGTTTCGTCTCCGCTTTGCCGCGTCTCGAGCCGTGCGCCGGGCCGCGTGCGGATCAGAGCGCGTGCGCGTACGCTCGCCGCGTCGGGGACGAGCACATCGCCGCTCTGCGGGGTTTCCGGGGGCTGCGGACGCTGACGTTGGCCGGGTTGCCCGGGATACTGAAGGGATCTGGGTTGGTGCAGGTGGCTGAGCGCTGCAGGGACCTGCGGGCGTTATCTCTGGCCAACCTGGGGTCCTTAAAGACATGGAACTACAGCGCCGCCCTGCTGGACACACTGAGGAACTGCACCCAGCTCACACAGCTACGGTGAGAAAACGCACTACATACACACTACACAAACACTACATACACACTACATACACACTGAGGAACTGCACCCAGCTCACACAGCTACGGTGAGAATACACACTACATACACACTACATACACACTACATACACACTGACATACACACTACATACACACTGAGGGACTGCACCCAGCTCACACAGCTACGGTGAGAATACACACTGCATACACACTGCATACACACTACACACACTACACACACACTACACACACACTACATACACACTACATACACACTGAGGGACTGCACCCAGCTCACACAGCTACGGTGACAATACACACTACATACACACTACATACACACTACACATACACTACACACACACTACATACACACTGAGGAACTGCACCCAGCTCACACAGCTACGGTGAGAATACACACTACATACACACTACATACACACTACACACACACTACATACACACTGAGAAACACACTGAGGAACTGCACACAAGTGTTACTATATTATAATACTATATTACTACTATATATATATATATAATGTGTATATATATATATACATATCAATAGGCCTTTCTGTTCTTTACTAGCCACAAACTGTTCTACACATTATACACATTAAATATACTATTATATATACTATTATATACATTATACACATTAAATATACTATTATAAATACATTATATACATTATACACATTATATACATTATATATACTATTATATACATTATATATACATTATATATACATTATACACATTAAATACATTATATATATACAAATTATATACATATACTATTATACACATTATATACATTATACACATACACATTACATACATTATATACACACATTATACACATTATATGCATTATACAATGCTCAAAAAAATAAAGGGAACACTTAAACAACACAATGTAACTCCAAGTCAATCACACTTCTGTGAAATCAAACTGTCCACTTAGGAAGCAACACTGATTGACAATACATTTCACATGCTGTTGTGCAAATGGAATAGACAACAGGTGGAAATTATAGGCAATTAGCAAGACACCCCCAATAAAGGAGTGGTTGTGCAGGTGGTGACCACAGACCACTTCTCAGTTTTTATGCTTCCTGGCTGATGTTTTGGTCACTTTTGAATGCTGGCGGTGCTTTCACTCTAGTGGTAGCATGAGACGGAGTCTACAACCCACACAAGTGGCTCAGGTAGTGCAGCTCATCCAGGATGGCACATCAATGCGAGCTGTGGCAAGAAGGTTTGCTGTGTCTGTCAGCGTAGTGTCCAGAGCATGGAGGCGCTACCAGGAGACAGGCCAGTACATCAGGAGATGTGGAGGAGGCCGTAGGAGGGCAACAACCCAGCAGCAGGACCGCTACCTCCGCCTTTGTGCAAGGAGGAGCAGGAGAAGCACTGCCAGAGCCCTGCAAAATGACCTCCAGCAGGCTACAAATATGCATGTGTCTGCTCAAACGGTCAGAAACAGACTCCATGAGGCTGGTATGAGGGCCCGACGTCCACAGGTGGGGGTTGTGCTTACAGCCCAACACCGTGCAGGACGTTTGGCATTTGCCAGAGAACACCAAGATTGGCAAATTCGCCACTGGCGCCCTGTGCTCTTCACAGATGAAAGCAGGTTCACACTGAGCACGTGACAGACGTGACAGAGTCTGGAGACGCCGTGGAGAACGTTCTGCTGCCTGCAACATCGAGTCCACACACACTACTGAGCCTCATTTTGACTTGTTTTAAGGACATTACATCAAAGTTGGATCAGCCTGTAGTGTGGTTTTCCACTTTAATTTTGAGTGTGACTCCAAATCCAGACCTCCATGGGTTGATAAATTGGATTTCCATTCATTATTTTTGTGTGATTTTGTTGTCAGCACATTCAACTATGTAAAGAAAAAAGTATTTAATAAGATTATTTATTACATTCAGATCTAGGATGTGTTGTTTAAGTGTTCCCTTTATTTTTTTGAGCAGTATATATACATGATACATTATATATACATTATATATACTATTATATACATATATACATTATATACACACACTATATACATTATACACATTATATGCATTATATATTCTATTATATACATTGTATATATACTATTATATACATTATATATCAACAGGCCTTTCTGTTCTTTATTAGCCACAAATTGCTATACACATTAAAGAGGAGTCGGAGGCCCCGGTGCACAACTGAGCAAGAGGACATGTACATTAGTGTCTAGTTTGAGAAACAGACGCCTCACAAGTCCTCAACTGGCAGCTTCATTAAATATTACCCACAAAACACCAGTCTCAACGTCAAGAGTGAAGAGGCGACTCCAGGATGCTGGCATTCTAGGCAGAGTTCCTCTGTCCAGTCTCAACGTCAACAGCGAAGAGGCGACTCCGGGATCCTGGCCTTCTAGGCGGAGTTCCTCTGTCCAGTGTCTGTGTTATTTTTCCCATCTTAATCTTTTATTTGTATTGGCCAGTCTGAGATATGGCTTTTTCTTTGCAACTCTGCCTAGAAGGCCAGCATCCCGGAGTCGCCTCGTCACTGTTGACGTTGAGACTGGTGTTTTGTGGGTCTGTTTCTCAAACTAGACAGTCTAATGTACTTGTCCTTTTGCTCAGTTGTGCACCGGGGCCTCCCACTCCTCTTTCTATTCTGGTTAGAGCCAGCTTGCTCTGTTCTGTGAAGGAAGTAGTACACAGCGTTGTACGAGATCTTCAGTTTCTTGGCAATTTCTC